>NW_027516942.1:297500-505000 GCF_048772815.1 Callospermophilus lateralis
TGTGTTCGCCAAATACTAAAAAAGAAAAGTATTAAAATTCTCTCTCTCTCTCCCCGTCTTTTCACTCTCTCACTCTTTCTAAAAAAAAAAAAAAAAAAAAAAAAAGAATCTATACCTGACAGTCAGTAGGCCTCATATTGGAGAAGCAGAGCAGTATTAACAGCAGGCCTATTTGATCATTCCTGGTTCCCAAGATGGGTGTCCAGGCCAACATGTCTTTACGCAAATGAGGGGCAAGGGAGGTTATTTTGGACACTGTCTTGTGCTGCACCCCTCATGGAAAACTCCAGCCAGAGGTTATGATGAGTGTCTGTATGGACGAAGATGAGGGCCATGTGGGAGTGTTTTGGTTTAAATTGTGGTCATTTGTGTGGCAGTTGGAACAGATGCCTGGGTCCACCTGGACTTGAACTCTGGTGTGATTCCCCTTAGAGAATGAGTTCTGAAACAGACCTCAGAGAAGTACTGGCATAAATTGTGTTGGGATTTTATGAGGCCACGCATGAGAGTCACCCTTGGAAACTGAGATCTTGGCCCAGGGTGGCTTTTCCCAGAGCACTTGGAATCTCAGCCAGGATATCACATGATTTTATTCTGAAAAACTTGGCAGCCATAATTGAGAGTCAAAACACACATGGACATCACATTGTAGACCTCAATAGGCCTGGATTCATGTGACATTTTGGCCACTGTTTGGGAACCTTCCTGTGAGGGTTCTCCAGAGATTTCATTGAAATGAGCTTCCTCACCATTTAATGGTTCCAGAATAAATTGAAACCCACAGTGCCTCCAACTTCCTCCTTGAAAAGCGGCTAGATAAATACCATGAAATTTTTAAAATTCCCATGACCAGGTGGCACTGGAGAATCTTTGGATATCCTGAGGATGATCATGAGTATACCAGTCAGTGCCTTGATTGACTGGTTTTTATGAAGATGGTGCCGAACAGAGATGCCAAGAAGTTGAAGCCTGCTGAGGAGTGGGCATAGAGCAGTGGTGGGCAGGTGTGTGATAAAACATCTGTGGTGGGGCCATGTGGATCACCCATTGGCTTCCAAATGCCTTGTGACAGACATGGTGCAGCCAGCAGTCCCTTCCATGTAAAGGCATCTTGTTATATGGAGAGGTTTCAGGGCAATGTTTAGAATCGGGTTGCTATGGTCATGGGGGCAAGCTATGTGGAATATAAGCCTGGTTGATGCATTCTTCTGCAGACCCTGACCTACCACAGGTGACAGATCTCCCTCACGCACTGGGTAACAGTTGAATTCTTTGTATTTCGTGAAGCAAATACAAAAATTCCATTTCAGCAGCAAGAAACACCACAAAAAGTGAAGGATGCCCAAATGGCTTCACAGTCCACATGTGGATACACTTAGCCCCCCGTGGCCACAGTTTACCCTAAAAGAGAGAATTCAACATTGCTGCCTCATGTTCATTGGAAAATAAGAAACCATGACCTCCAAGTCACATAGATGCAGACCCAGATTTGATGGTCTCACTACAAAGAAAGCTAAAATTCCCAACAACAACATATATTTCAAGTGCCCAACGTCAGAGGCAGATTCTCAAGAAGTCTTTAGGCCAGCAGAGCTCCATGGTTGTGGAGTGTTTACCCTGTCCCTTACTTTTGGAATCTCAGAAGGGAGGAAGATACACCAAGCCAATTGACGGCTCCTTTTGAAAAAATTGTACCACCAATGACATCATCAGCAAATATAACCCAACACTACCACAAGTTGCTGCACAAACAGATAGTTTACAATGCATACATGTGAGTTCACAATGTGTCCAGGCAAGTTCTGCAAGCAGTTCAGTGATGGCTATTGCAGAAGCTGTAGATTGGTTTTATCTTTGATTTCACCAGCACTGTGACGAAGATAGAAATTCTGGCAATAATGGCTAAAGAAAAAATTATGTAACATTCCAGAAAACACTGAAAGAAAACAATTTTCTTAACAATTTACATTGTCTTGGAGAGAATTATTAAATATAATAAAAAGGAAATGTGAAAGAAAACAAACAGATCTGTTAACCTCCTTTTTTGTTCACATTTTAAAACAATCCTCAACAGCTGTTTACCCAATTTAAATTAAAACATTTAAATAATGTGAATAAAAAAATATTTGGATCAATTTTTTCATGAGCCCTCATCACATATGATATATGGACATATGAACATTCAAACATATAACACAAAACACAAGTGTGCACACATAATATAATACATACAACACATAACCTAATAGTAAAGGCCTTATAACTTTTTACATGTGAAATCTCCATTGCAATGTTTAAAAACTCTATTGTCAAAAAATAGAACTGATCACCAAAACATTAAACTAGGTATGTATGAGCTCAAAAAAACAAAATAAAATGTGGGAAAAGGCAATAATAAAATAGATATTGAAAAAAGCATCCTGGTTCTATCTTAGATGTAAGGGTAGCCAAACTGGAATTTTGGATATCAGCTGATATGGACTTGAGTCAAATCATCTTCTTTTTGTTCTGTAGAAATCGCTTCAGTTAATCTCTCTGGAATCCAAATCGGCTGTTGTTCTCTCTGTGGAAACACACAAACAGGCCCCTGGCTCCAGACAATCATTGGGTCAGGACCTTGGTTAATCTCTCTGGAATCCAAATCGGTACTGTTTTTCCTGTGGAAACAGACAAACAGACCCCCGACTCCAGACAATTACTGGGTCAGGACCTTTCCATTGTCCTGTTAGAATATCTTTCCAAAGAACCTTGGGCTTATGCACATTTTTTGGACACATATGCCTTTCCCCAGCACTAAGTCCTGATGAATCCAAATTTTAAAAGTTTAGAATAAAAAGGGTTATTTTAAGTTTGTCTTTGGGGAATATATACCCTTTCCCAATTGCGTCTTTTTTGCTTTAATAAGTACTTTTTAATAGTTTGATGAGCTTTTTCAACTATGCCTTGTCCCTGTGGATTGTATGGGATTAATGTTATATGAGTAATGCCAAATGATGACCAAAATTGTTTAAAAGAGGTAGAAGTATAACCAGGGGCATTATCTGTTTTTAACTGTTTGGGAACGCCCACAGTGGCAAAATTTTGTAAGCAATGAGTGATAATATCTTTAGTTTTTTCTCCAGCATGAAGGGTGCCCATCAAAAATCCAGAAGAAGTATCAACTGTAACATACAAATATTTTAATTTTCCAAATCCTGGCAAGTGTGTGATGTCCATCGGCCAAATATGATTAGGTATCAATCCTCTAGGATTGACTCCAAGATTAACTTGTGGTAAAAAGGTCACACAATTTTGACATTGTTTTATTATTTGTCTAGCTTTTTCCTTAGTTATTTTAGAAGGCTTTTGTAAGGTATTAGCTTTGACATGGAACTTTTTACGAAAATTTATAGCTTCTTCTAGTGTAGAGAAAATATGTATGTCATGTGTACTTTTATTTGCTAAATCATTGCCCAAACTGATGGCTCCAGGCAATCCTGTATGTGCCCTGATATGTCCTATAAAGAATGGATCTTTTCTGTCCCAGATTATACTTTGTATAGTGGAAAGCAAGGAGAAAACAGTAGAGGAATGCGAAATCCTACCAGCATCTTCAAGGCATACTATAGCATTAACTATATGCTGACTATCAAAAATAAATTAAATACAGAATCTTTAAACATCACAAAAGCTTGTAATACTGCATTAAGCTCTACATTTTGAGCTGATTGTTTGGGTACTAAAAATGTAAAAGTTTGATCAGGTGTAACTATTGCTGCTGTACCATTATTTGATCCATCAGTAAATATATTTGGAGCATTCATGATAGGTGTTTTTCTTGTCAATTTTGGAAAAATTACAGGATGCGATGACCAAAAAGACAATAAAGGATTAGATGGTAAGTGATTATGAAATGAAACATTAGATTTGCACATGATTATTGCCCAAGTATTTAACTCATTAACTAACTCATCAATTTGATTCAGAGTATGTGGAGTAATAATTTTATTGGGAGCAATCCCAAGCACTCACTTTGCTGCTTTTATTCCTTTGAGTATTAATTGTCCTATAGCCTCAGGGTACCTAGTAAGAATAGTGTTAGGAGAATAAGATAAATGTATCTATAATAATGGACCTTCTTGCAAAAATACTCCTGTAGGAATATTTTTTGTTGGTAGACAATAAATAATAAAGGCAAACTTATATCAATTCTATCCAATTGCATATTTTCCATATATGTTTCAATGATTTTTAATGCCTTTCTTGCTTCAGGCGTTAACATGTACCGTGAATTGAGATATGATGGACCTTTTAGGATATCAAATAAATATCCCAACTCTCCTGTTGGTATACCTAGATAAGGCCTTATCCAATTTATGTCTCCTAATAACTTTTGAAAGTCGTTATGTGATTTGAGTTGATCTACTTGTATTTGAATTTTTGGTGGAGGTACATGGTTGAGGATAATAGAACACCTAAATAATTAATTGGAAAATTTAATTGTACTTTATCTATTGCTATATCTAGATTATTTTTTAATAAGTTTGTAAGTGTGGCATAACATTCTAGCAATGTGTTTTTAGCTTTGTGTGCTAATAATACATCATCCATATAGTGAAATATTTGTAGTTCAGGATTTTGATTTCTAAGTGGCTTGATTACTTTGTTAAAATAAATTTGATACATTGTTGGGCTGTTAGCCATCCCTTGAGGCAGTACTTTCCATTCATATCTCTGATCAGAACCTTCATGATTCAGTGCAGGGATAGTAAATGCAAAACGTGGACTATCCTCAGGATGAATTGGAATTGAAAAAAAAAAAACCTTTAATATCTATAAGTAATTTTGTTAAACCCTCCTCCTATGGGCAATTCCTTTTAAAATGTCCTGTTTGTTCACAATTGTAGCATGTTCTTGGCCTGGCATCTAATGCCTGTTTTAGTGCAGCTGCCACAATTTGCCCTTCTTCATTAATGTCTCTGGCATCTAAAGCCTGTTTTACTGCAGTTGCCACGACTTGCTCTTGTTCATTAATGTCTCTACATAATTTAATATATGTGTTTAAATCTTCATGTTTCCATGGTCTAATTATATCTCTGCACCAACTATTCGCTTGCTCATAAGCCAGTTTTTTTAGTAATAGCATTGCTTGTTCTGTTTTCCCAGAACCTCTGGTACCTGTTTGAATAAGCCTATCGACAAATTCAGCATAAAGTTAATTAGCTCCTTGTATTACTTTAGATAATTGACCTTGTAAACCTCCAAGTCCTTGTAAAGTCTTCCATGATTTAATTGCATCTACAGCAATTTATGCACATACACCAGAATCATATGCAATTTGTTGCTGCTGATCCTCATAAGGTCCCTTTCCTAACAACATATCTAGATTTCTCTGAGGATAACCAGCTGCTGCATTTCGCATAGCCGTCTCCTTGCAAAATTCCTCATTGTCAACCTTCCATAACAGGTATTGTCCTCCATTTAGCACAACTTTACACATATTAGCGCAATCCGCTGGCTTCATGTTCAAGTTGTTAATGGTTTCGACCATGCTTACAGTGAAGGGTGCTTGAGGACCATAGGTTGTTACAGCCTCTTTTATCTGCTTCACTGTTTTGAAATTTAAAGCATGGTAAACTCGCTGCCCTCCTACCTCAGATATAGGGCATGTTAATATTTGAGATCTTGTCTCAGGATCCCAACTATCAACTGTGGGGGTTGGGGGCTTCCCAGCATATGGAGGTGGCCTTGTTAGTTGGACACTTACGTCCTCTGGTGATAGAAAAGTATTAGTAGCAGTCTCCTGTAGAGGTGGTTCTGTTGGTTGGACACTTACACCCTCTGGTGATAGAAAGGTGTTAGTAGTAGTCTCCTGTTGTAAATTTCCCCCTGATGGCTTTTACTGTTTTACACTTTCTTTCTCTGTCTGACTAGCTTGAGAGGCCTTCTCTTTTACATGATTTTTTTCCTCTGTCTGACTGGTTCGAGAGACCTTCTCTTTTACTTGAATTTTTTCCTCTGTCTGACTAACTTGAGAGACCTTCTCTTTTACTTGAATCAATATGTCTTCTCCTTCCTCTACCATTGTCTGAACTGAAGGCTTTTGACTAAACAAACAAGATACGAAAATCCACAATGGCAATGTGCCAACTGGCAGAGTCCCTGGGCTTTTCTTTTCTATTCTTTTTAAATCTTCACCATGATGGTTCCATTGTGATATATTTAACAACTCCTCCTTAAAAAGCCATGGGCTACATTTTTGTATTGTATCAACGTATGCCCTGACTGCTCTTAATTTTACTGGGATGCCTCCTTCCTCTAACAATTTACTTAACACTTTTTCAGTTTGTTTTTTTTTCTAATTTCTGATGCCATATTTCTACTATAATACAACCCAACAAGATAACACCAAACAAAACAGAGATAGAATGAAATAAAAATGGAAAAACAAAATATCATTATAGCCTTTCTCTCTATCTGTTCCTCAGACACAAATAGTTTTTCCTCAGATGTGAGCGGTTTTTCTTCCGTCTCACTCGTCTCCAGGGACAGGCAATTTAAAGCAAATGTGAAGCAAAACAAAAGAGGAATCTTAAAATGGCTACCCATCCTCTTGTCCTGCCCTCAGGGGCGAGCAGTTTACCTTATCAGTTACCCTCAGTCGCTCCCCATGCGAGCCACCAAATGCTGCAGTCTGGCTGGGCACAATCAGGAGCCACTTTTCAAAAGAAAGCAACTTTATTTTTAGAACCACACACGCCAAGCAAAAGAGCCTCTCAGGAAAAACCCTCAGAGCCCCAACTGTCACCACCGGCTTCCCACAAGCCTTTCCCTCCCACACAAGCCTCTCTCCACTTCCCACAATCCTCCTGCTCTTGAGGCCGATTGGCTGGGTCACGCGCGGAGTCAAAAAAGTCCCCCAATAAGCAGCTCTGTGATCTGAAAAGGCAGGGAAGCAGCCCAATGAGCATCACCGCAGAGGAGCCAATCAGCTAGATGTTGCTGGGGCCGCTGTGAGCCAAATATCAGCTGGCAGTCTGAAAGGGTGGGGAAACAGCTCAATGAGCATCTCCAATGAGCATCACCGAAAAGGAGCCAATCAGCTAGATGTTGCTGGGGCCACTGTGAGCCAATCATCAGCCGGCAGCTGAAAGTTTGCAGGCAGCTGGAAGTTTGCTGGGCCCCTTAGGCTGCAGCTATGAACAGGAGTTGTATGCACCATTCACTGAAGGTAGTTTTCAGTACTAGGAAACAAATATGTATTTCAGGTGGATGAATATTTCTGACAATAATCTGGTGAAAAGTTGATTATAAATCCACATACTTGAACATGAATAAATTTAGGGAGTGCAAATAAGACATATATATTTCATATTTTGAAAAATCTGTAGAGTGTGTGTGTATACACACACACACACACACAGATATTAAAATGTAGCAACATATATGCCAATCGAAATTCACCATGAAATACACAACATTCACAGATCCAAACATATTCAATTTACTTAACAGGGATTTATGTATAATGTTGTTCTACTAGGAGGCTCTCCCATAGTTTGAATTTCAGTTCCAACAGCGTTTACGAGGAGTGATCCCTTCTCAAAATTTGTATCTGCCAATTCAGCCACCTCACAAGAATGTAGGTGTGATACCAGCTGGGATTCGATATGTGCATATAAAAATACATGTGCTGAATAGGCTACACACAAAGGGAGACAGGAATTCACATATTTGTTAACTTTAAAAACACATGGATATCTATTTCAATTAAAAATAGACTGGATTTATAACACCTAACCTTTATCATGCAAAAGGCAAGTTCAAGAATACACCATGCCTCTTCTGAACTGCTTGTATTTCAATTCTGATTTGGTTACTTTTCTGCATCATATTAGAATTAGTAGTCAGAGTGTAGTAGGGTATAAGTTAGTGTCAGGGATTCAGTATTTCAAATGGAAAATTGGAAAATGAATCCAATGTGTATGCAATATGTGTTACACAAATAACTTCCCACTCTAATTCAGAAAATGACTTGACATAACCTTCGCCCAAAGAAAGACAAAATTAGAGGAGAAGAGTCAGAAAATCTGTAAATACATATATGGAATGGAAAATTCTCAGAAGTTTAAAACTTTTGAGGCTTTAGAGGAGCTTCCAAAACTTAGGGACAGGGTAAAACTCCACAAACATGGAACTCTACTGGCCTAAAGACTTCTGGAGATACTGACAATGAGGTTGGGCACTTGAAATATACGTTGTTGTCAGGAGCTTTAGCTTCCTTTTTAGTGAGAACATCAAAGCTGAGTCTGCATCTATGTGACCTGGAGGACATGGTTTCCTATTTTTCAATGAACATGAGGCAGCAGTGTTGAATTTTCTCTTTGTAGCTAAACTGTGACCACTCAGGGCTAAGTGTCTCCCCATGTGGACTTGAAAGCCATTTGGTCATCCTCCAGTGTTCGTGTTATTTCTTGCTCCTGCACTGGGTGTTTTGTATTTGCTTCAAGGCATATAAGGAGTTCAACTGAGACACAGTCCTGGAGAGTGTCCTGTAATATGTGGGGGGTCAGGGTCTGCAGGAGAATGCAACAACCAGGCTTCTATCCAACATTGCTTGCCCCCTTGATCATAGCAACCAGATTGTAAAAATTGCCCTGAAAACTCTCTATGTAACAATATGCCTTTATATACAAGGGTGTGCTGGCTGCACCATGTCATTCACAAGCCATTTGGAGCCAGTGTAAGATCCACATGACCCCACCACAGATGTTTTATCACACACCTGCACACCACTGCTCTAGGCCTACTACTCAGAAAGCTCCAACTTACTGACATCTCAGTTCTAGGCACTGTCTGGTACCCTCATGATCAGCAACAGGACATCCTAAGGTTCTCCAGTGCCACCTGGTCATGGAAATTTCAAAAATGAAGTTTTTGAAATTTCATAAATGAAGTTGAAGGCACTGTGGGTTTCAATTCATTCAGGAACCATTAAATGATGAGGAAGCTCATTTCAATGAAAGCTCTGGAGAACTCTCAGATACAAGGCTTCCCAAAGAGTAGGCAAAAGGTCACATTGTGGTCTACAATGTGAGGTCCATGTGTGTTTTTACTCTCAACTACGGCTGCCAATCTTTCAGAATAAAATCATGGCATATCTTGGATGAGATTCCCAGTGCTCTGTGGAAAGCCCCCCCTGGGCGTAGATCTCAGTTTCCAAGGACGACTCTCATGGGTGGACTCCTAAAATCCAAACACAATACATGGCAATACTTCTCTGAGGTCAGTTACAGAACACAGTCTCTAAGGGGAATCACACCTGATTTCAATCCTAGGTGCACCCAGTCATCTCTTCCAAACGCCAAACAAATGACCACAATTAAAACGAAAACACTCCCACATGGCCCTTATCTTCTTCCAATAGACACACATAATAACCATTGGCTGGGGGTTTTCATGAGGGGCGCTGTGCAAGACAGTGTCCAAAATAAACTTCCTTGCCCCTCATTTGCCTAAAGTCAGGGTGTCCTGAACACCCTTCCTGTTAACCATGAGTGATCAAATAGGACTGCTGTTAATACTGTTTTAATTCTCCAATTTGAGGCCTACTGGCTCTGCGGTTTAGATTCTTTATGTGAATTGGAGTTATGAGAAAACCCACGCATCTCTGGGCTAGCCTCTGCAGGGCTTTGAAGAACTCATTTGACCGAAAGATCCCGATTCACAATTGATAAAGGTCAGGATCCTTAGAGGAAGGCGAGAGACTTCATCCACAATGACTGCTCTTTTGGCCATTTTGGTTTTGGATACAGAAGAGATTTTTCTTTAGATCCCTCAGGTGCTGAAACTCTAACCACAGCATCACAGAGGGCAAAGAGGCTTATTCAGACCCATCCCATTTCAAAGCAATTAAGCAAAGAGCCACAGGTGATGCCCATTCATTACAATTTGAAAACTGTTTGCTTCAGCCTTCACCAAGGGGTGGCCTGAGGCAAAGACCTTCCTGACATTCAGGGCAAAAGAACAATAGGTAAGCAAAAGGCCCAAAGCAGGGTTTCCCACTGAGACTCTTCTGGTCACGCTGGTATCTGAGTTTTCTGAGATGCTCGCCATTTCCTTCAGCTATCCAGTACATGGCCATGTCACAGAGTTTGGTGGTGGTACATATCTTGAACACAAAACCATTTGCCCATTCTGGACAGTGCCCACAATTCAGGAAGAAAACAGAAACTTAAGGAGATAGGAGGTGTTGCCAATCGAAAAGTCAAACCGCAGTCCATTCACAAATTGGGCAGAATGAATGCTGGGAAGCTTTCTACTAGACAGGACACATCCATTGATACATTCTCTTTTCTAATGTCGACAACCACGGACACAGTGGGATACACAGACCTAGAAACACTCGCCTTGTCAAATGACTTACTAGAAATAGTCCACTCCAAACCAAAAAAACTGCTTTTCCTATCAATTCTCAGAACATGTGACAAAGCCACAAACACACACCCACACCCACAAAGGCAACTTCTTTACCCAAGAAGGTCTGTGAATATCTGGAGTGTCCTCTGACTGGTTGGCCATTATTTGTTCCCCCAAAATGGCCTGTCCTGTCTCAGATCTGGTCTCCTTGGCCAACACTGTGAAGTTGTCAGGAGCCAGTGGTGAGCCACTACCTGCTTTTTCATGAAAGACCCCTCTTCAGAGCTTTCCTGGCATTTGGCCATACTCATATCAGTAGGTACCAAAAAAGACTTACTCTGTTCTTGGTAAATCCAAATAAGTTAGCCCACTGGGACTGTGACTGGGACTGTCTCTGGATGCCAGGCTTCTTGGATCCCAAGTTCAGAGAGCTCCATCACCAATAAATTAGTTAGTTCACTTCCTTCAGGAACTGAATTATGACACTGCCTTGGCAACCACTTTGTTTTAACAGTAGCTTCGAAGGGTCTCATGTGATGGAGGCTGCCTCTACTTCCTGTGACAGTTTCACAAGTTAAAATGGTATATCAACCATAGGCACCTGGGAACAGCTCACCATACAAGCCTCGTTTGCTCCGTCTTCTCTACATAAAGAAGAAAGTGGCTGATTCAGACAAATCCCTTCATTCTGAGCAGGTTGTTTGCCATGGAAGATGACTTTTGCTCTCTCAGGTCCTAAATAGCTGCATACATCTTCTCCAGGGATCATTTCTGCATGGACCTTGAGGTTCTCTGCCGGTGGAAGATCCCCTCTATTTCTGTATTGTAAGACAAACTCTGTCCCTGCTCTTCTGTATAGTTAGATTGAGGGAAAAGTGTATGGTAAGGCTTAATAACAGGTTCGATTTGGCTTGGGAATCATTCTGATTGATGAATAATGGTATTGGGTACCTGTGATATTTACAAGAATATACAAGTGAAATATAAGTATGAAAACAGAAATCTAGGTAAGATATGAAGCCCAGAAGAGCATTAGGCCCTTGATTGGGATACTTAGCTTTGAATTTTGTTCTGCACAGATGTGTCAGATAAATCGATATACCATGGCATTGGACCTTGTACCTTGGATGATTGAATGTTGAAGAGAACATCCAGTCAAACAGGGATAGTCGGTATTATTAGAAAGATAGTTGGTAGGTTTAGGAAGAAGGGTGAGTATAGGATTGGCAGCAAAAGTTCTTTAGCAATTGGGTTTCAGATAGAGAGTGAATGTAAAAGTTAGTATATGTGAAGAGTCAGTCACAATGATGAACTGGGGAAAATATATAGGAAAGCAGATATGAATACAGACATTATGAAATCAGGCAAAGTATAAAGTCAGTGATAGGATTAGGCATTTTTAACAGGGTTGTTGTTGAATATATAATCTAAGGAAGAAACAAATATGTACTCAACAATAGGATTGACATTTGAGAGCATTAGGCAACCTGCACATAGATGTTTTTAGTAATCCATGCTCACTTTCCATTTAGGCTTTCGTACAATCAAAGTGTGACCTTTGCTTTTTTGTCGAGAATATTACTGTGATAAAATGTATATGGACATCAGGTGACATGAGTATTTCTTCCACCATTTCTGTGAGCAATATTTTGAAGACGTATAAATAAGTGTTGGGTGTAAAATTAGGTGTACCTGGAGTCTTTGGATATAGAGATAATGCATGAATAGACCATCCTGAGAATAAATAATATAACTGGTTCCAACTTTAAATAATTTTTTGAATTGATATCTGAAAATATACAGAAAATCTTATATTTCTATACAATCATTCATTCCATCCTGTTACATTCTAATGGTAATATGAGTGTTATGGTTTATCATGAAGAGTGTGTGAGTTTTGCTTCAAAAGTGATTGTGGAGGTCAAAAATAATGTGTTTGGCAAGAAGTCTCATGAAAAGACCAGTTAAGAGACCTGGAGGAATAAATGTGTTCTGAAGAAGGAATTGATTAAACATGAAAAAAATTCTTATAAATTTGTGAAACTCTGGATGAAATATATATACTATGAGATATATATATATATATATATATATATATATATATATATATATATATATATATATATATATTTGAATATATGTAGAATACATAGGTAAAATATATGTATGAAAACAGAAATCTAAGTAAGATTTGAAGCCCAGAAGGGCATTGGTCCCTTGATTGGGACTACTTAGCTTTGAATTACTTTCTGCAAAGTTGTCTCAGATAAATCCATATACAATGACATAGGACCTTGTACCTTGGATGATTGAATGTAGAAGCGAACATCCAGTCAAAAAGGGATAGTTGGTAGTGAAAGTTTAATAAAATAGGTACTTGTCACTTCCTGTGTTTCTGTACGCTTAATAAAACACTGTTGAAATCTTGAGAATTGTTTGCTAATCTTGTTCCCAGAATGTGCTGTCCCCATCTGCCAAACTGCAGATTGTACTCCCTCACCCGGTTAAGCGCTAACCGCCCACTGACCCTTACCCATCAATAAACTTCCCTCCCTGCCCTCTCCAAGAAAAGTATATAAGCTCTGCTGAAGCTGTTCTCAGGGCTCTCTGCTCTATTCAAGTGAACTCTGAGCCCCAGAATGCTGGACCCCCAGTAAATCCTTTGCTGTTGCATGTTAAAGTCTCTTGGTTGTCCCTTCCTCTGACACTAGCCCGACCTTTACATATGGAGGTTCCACAGAGATCAAGCAGCAGTGGACGAGAGACCCCAATGGACCCCCCTCAGATAAGTAAGGCGCCTCTTTCTGGTTTCAGGTTTCAGGTTAGGGTTTGGCAAAATGGCTGTCAATGAAGAGCGTGAGCTCTCTCTGATGGTGGCTGACAGTCGTGTTACAGAACCACAGGCCACGTCCCTGGAGGACGCCTGAGAGGACTCGGGAAATTGAGGAACAATAGTCTCCTTGACTCAGTGATATTTTGTTTCCGATTCAGTATTGCCAGTCCATCGGATTTTGCCGGCTACTCAGTCATGGTCTCAGTGTTGAACGTCCATTGCCTGTCTTTATTGTCTTGTCTTGCCTGTGTCATGTGTCTTGCTTTCACTGTTTGTGTATCTCTCATTATGGAACAGAGCACTTCAATGCCTCTGTCCCTGACCCTTGATCACTATACCAAAGTCCGTTTAAGGGCTCAGAATCTCATTATTTCAGTAAAGCCCCGGATGTGGCAGACTCTCTGTACCTCAGAATGGCCCACCTTTGGAGTCGGATGGCCCCTAGAAGGATCTTTCTACTTCCCACTAATTTATAATTCAGAGATATTGTCTTTCAGCCGTGGCCAGATAGTCATCTGGATCAACAGCCATATATTTTAATTCAGCAGGACCTCTGCAAATTTCCTCCTCAATGGGTCAAGCCTTTCCTTGCCCCTGCCCCCGCAATGACTCCTTCCCCCAGGAACTCACAAACACTCTGCTCCTCCTCCTCCTCCACACTCTGTTTTCCCTGTGTCACCAGATTTGAGTCTACTGGACTCTCCTCCCCCTCCTTATCCCCTGCCCTCATCCTCTAACCCCCAACACCCTCTAAGTGAAACCCCTGCTGCTGACTCAGCCTCTCCTCCATTGAAGGAAGCTAAGCCGGCCCAGCGCCCTCCAGGTAATTCCCCTGCAGCACACACAGCACCTCCTCCCATGGAGGAAGCTGGCCCTGCTAAAGGAACTCGCTGGCGGTGAATGATTGAAAACCCTGGAACTCTTGGGATGCCTCCCCTTCGACCCTATGGACCAATGATTGACAATGGCCATTGGGGGAAAATTCAAGGGTACCAGTATTGGCCGTTCTTCTCTTCAGACCTATGTAACTTAAAAAATTACAATCCCCCTTTTTCCGAGGACCCCACCCGGCTCTCAGGTGTGGTTGAGTCATTGAAGTTTTCACACCAGCCTACTTCGGATGACAGCCAACAACTGCTAGGGACTTTCTTCATGACAGAGGAAAAAAAGGGAATTCTCCAGGAAGCTAAAAAAAATCCTTGGACCAGGTGTGCATCCGACACAACTTACCAACATAATCAAAGCCGGCTTTCCCTTGAACCGACCCAACTGGGACCCCAACACCTTTGAAGGCAGGGAGCATCTGTCCACTTATCACCGGGCTCTAATAGTGGGTCTCTGAGCAGCCGCTAGTGACCAACTAATTTGGCCAAGGTAAGAGAGATTATCAGGGGCCTGATGAATCTCCCTCTATGTTTCTAGAGAGAATTATGGAGGCATATAGGAGCTATAATCCTTTTTATCGTCAGGCAGAGAATCAAAAGGCATCTGTCACGATGGCCTTTATTGGGCAAACTGCCCTGGATATTAAAACAAAGTTACAAAGCTTAGATTGATTACAAGATATGACTTTGAGAGATTTAGTCAGAGAAGCTGAGAAGGTATACTATAAGAGAGAAACTGAGGAAGAGAAGGGAGCAAATGGAGGATAAAAGAAACAAAAGGCAGAGTAAGGCATTGACTAAGGTCCAGGTCACAACAACAAATAGGCCAAAAATTAAGAAACAGGGAGACAAGAAGGTATACGTTGGCCCACGACAGAAGCCACCCTTGGCCTCAGATCAATGTGCCTACTCAAACAAAAAGGACCCTGGGCCAAAATTGACATAGAAAGCGACAGCCACGCCAGCCAGCCATTCTGACTCTGGAGGATGACTAAGAAAGTCGGGGCTCAGATCCCCTCCCCGAGCTCAGAGTAACTTTTGAAGTGGAGGGGACCCCAGTAAACTTTGAAGTGGATACAGGGGCAATATACTGAGCCCATAAGGCCACATTGGGCCCTCTATCAAATAAAAAATCTCTATTTCAAGGGGCTAATGGCAGTAAATATCGGGCTTGGACAACTAAGAGGACCATGGACCTGGGAAAAGGAAAAATCCATCACTCCTTCCTAGTAGTCCCAGAATGCCTGGCCCCATTGATCGGCGGAGATCTGCTCACCAAGCTCTGGGCCAAAATAAATTTTAACCCTGAAGGCCCTTAAGTGGAATTTCTAAATCTTTCAGTAAAAACTCCAAGAGCCACGGCTCTAACTATGTCAGTAGAAAATGTACATCAACTCACTCACCTTGGTTCAAAGAAACTGCAGGCATTCCTGAAGGATCAAGAACAGAGTTTTCCACTAACAGACTCACAGTGAAGAAAATAACTGAATGGGTAACAAAAGCCTGTCGGGTTCATCAATTGGTAAATGCTTACCTTTCCAAGCTTCCTGTATGAAAGCACATACGAGGAACCAAACCAGGACAATACTGGGAAGTGGACATTACTGAAATAAAGCCAGCAAGGTATGGACTTAAATATCTCCTAGTCTTTGTAGATACATTTTCAGGATGCATTGAAGCCTTCCCCACAAAAAAAAAAGAAAAAAAAAAAGAAAAGAAATAGCGCAAATTTTGGTCAAGAATATCCTAGAAGATATTTTTCCAAGATACAGCCTGCCTAAGTTAATAGGGTCTGATAATGGACCGGCGTTCATGGCCCAGGTAAGTCAGGGGTTAGCCAGGACCCTGGGGATTAATTGGAAGTTACATTGTGCTTATAGACCCCAGAGTTTAGGACAGGTAGAAAGAATGAACCAAACCATTAAACAGACCTTAACAAAATTAAGCTTAGAGACTGGAATAAAAGATTGTACTATGCTCCTGCCTTATGCACTGTTAAATGAAGAAAATACTCACTCTGATTTTAGTGTAACCTCACCCCCTATGAAATTCTCTATGGTGCCCCTCCTCCAGTAAGGGACCTAACACCAACTCTAAGACCTTACAATCCCTTCCACACCAGCTTGCTTGACAGACTTAAAGCTCTTGAAAGAATTCAGCGACACCTGTGAAAACAGCTGGCCACTGCCTACCAAACTGGGGACGAGGGGACTCCACATCGATATCAAGTAAGAGACTTTGTCTTCGTAAGACGACATCAGGTGACATCGCTGGAACCCCGCTGGAAAGGACCATTCCAGGTGCTACTTATAACACCTAGAGTGGTAAAGGTAGATGGAATCACTTCCTGGATCCATGCCTCTCATCTCAAGCCTGCGCCCTGTCCAGACATTGACTGGAAACTGGAATTGGCTGGAAACTGGAAAAGACTGGTAACCCTTTCAAATTGCACATTCGCCGTGTGGATAAGGCTATAGACTCTCCCCTTGACCACCAGTATTTCTAACCCTCATCACCCCTTTCAGCAGCGATGGCTGATCACAAATCCTACTGGACAAGAAGTTTAATCAATCTTGCATACAGCCCCCTTAGGGACCTGGTGGCCATCTCTCCACCCAGACATTTGTCAGCTGGCTATATGTCTTTCCTATTCAGATATCCCTGAAGAAGAGGATCCCACTAAAATTCCATTAAATCCCTTCCGTATCATATGTAATGGAAACAAACATTATGGATGTAGGGACACGTGAGCCAGATGCAGGTCGGCTAGCCTAGATTACTATGTTTGCCCGGTGAACTATCAAAGCCACAAACAGCCATGGCTGTGTGTGGGAAAAGCCGACTTCTTCTGTAATCAAGGGGATGTGAGCATACAGGGGCTGCACGATGGAACCCAAACTCCTAATCAAATTCAGTACACAGCATTGGCCATATTACCAATAAGATAACCTAAATCGATGGCCCCCAGAGGGGTCTCTAGATCCTCAAATTCTGTGGAACCTTTTTAACTTTGGGAAGGGCTCAAAGGCGTGAAAAGAGATTCCCCTATGTGGAGGCCTTTTCCGTCCTTCGCTCACATCCTGAACTATGCTTCTCCAATAGATCCTCACCCTCAGCCTTCTGCTCTAGTCTCTCTGCTGTCACTCCCACCTCAACAACCTGATTTCTCTTATCCCGTTACTAGATCAACAACCCAAACATCCGCCGGTTCTCAGACCATTGCCCCCTTGCTGAGGTAGCAGGTACTTAGTTACCACTCTACCCACTCACTCCTCTCTTCTCCTGTCAGCACCCATACGGGGTTTCACCAGGTCCTTTTACCAGCTAACCTAAAGCTCAAAACAGCTGAGAAGACCCCTATCCAAGATGTAATAAAAATGGTCTTTAAAGTTGCTTTGTCATCACTGAAAACAGGTTACTAAGAATTTAAAGTCCCTCACAGGCTTTTTGGATACACACTCCCATCTTCCCCTCTTTTCTACCTGTTCTACTGCTCAAGTTTTTGTTGCTAGAAAATCCCAAACCCCTTTCCCATTATTCTTTTACATCTCTCCGTACTCATTCTCAGATCCTCGGAACTGCTCTAAGTCCCGCCTTCCCTCTCTTTCCCCTCTGTTCCACACCCACAGAAAAGTCTTAACTGATCTTCTCCAGATATCTTCACCATGGCTGACTTTAGGACCTTCAGCAAAAGAGTCCCTATAAAAGAGTTCAGTGTAGACAAACTTTCTGTTTTCATGTGGCCCTGTTCTACTTGGCCACTGGCTAAAACAATCAGTACTTGTAAGCTAGACACCCCCTTACTAGTTTTTCACAAAATATGTGAACAAGGCCTCTGACTTTGAGCTGGGGCTTCAAAGAGATGGCTACATTTCTATGATAAAGAAGTTACCAACTGGCTCCATGGTAATAGCTGGCAAGCGGAAAAAAGAAAGGGATGAAATATCTCTCCCCCTCCCAGGTGTCCTTGAAAAGTTAATTTGCTCAGAACAGAGGAAAAAAACATAAAAAAACTGCTTTTTGTGAATTTCTGCTGACTGTGAACTTCTGAGCACATTCCCTTACATGTTGGGTACAAAATTCTGAAACTTCCTAAACTTGGGGTTCATGGGATTAATTGATTACAACAGAAGCAATGCCCTCTGAATCCGTTTGCAACCAAATAGGACTGTTTCCCTAGCTTTGGTGATATCTTAGGTGCCTTGTCTTGACTGTTCCTACAACAGTATAATTCTATATACTTAAACAGTTTTATGTTTTCATTAAATGGTCAACAGTGGTGATTAAATGTGTAATGGTGCAGAGGTTACCCAGAGTGCTCTATCATGATGCAGGTTCATTTGAAGATCAAACAGGGGGGCATACAACCCGGTTCCACAGGGAACATATATCCCTCACTTCAGCCATCCTATTAGGAATACGAGTTGCTGCAGGGGAGGTCACAGGAACCACTGCCTTGGTCCATGGTACACAGCAAAATACCCAATTAGAAGCAGCAATAGACCAAAACTTAAAGATATTAGAAACCTCCATCACAGCTTTGTGGGAATCTTTAACCTCTCTCTCTGATGTTGTTTCATACAACAATCGAGGGTTGGACCTCCTCTTCATGAGAGAATGGTGCCTTTGTGCTGCATTGAGGGAAGAATGTTATTTTTATGTCAACAATACTGGAGTTGTAAAAAATTTATGAGTAAAATAAAAGGATGCCTTGAAGAGTGTCAACGAAAGAGAGAGGCCCAAAAAGGGTGGTTTGAGTCTTGGTTCACACAGTCCCCCTGGTTAACTATACGTTTATCAACCTTGGCCAGTCCAATAATAATACTCACATTCTTGCTAACTATAAAACCCTGTTTGCTCAACCATGTATTTTCATTTCTCCAACCTCAAATTAGACAAGTTAAACTTATGGTAATACCGCACTAGCAGACATAGAATGTGACACCACTCCAATGATCACTTTTATGATTAAAAGTAGCCAGAAGAAGACGTGGGGAATGAAAGGTTAATAAAATGGTACTTGTCACTTCCTCTTTTTCTGTATGCTTAACAAAACACTGTTGAAATCTTGAGAACTGTTTGCTAATCTTGTTCCCAGAATGTGCTGTCTCCAACTTCCAAAATATATAATGTACTCCCTCTCCCGGTCGCATGCAAACTGCCCACTCGCCCTGACCCATCAATAAACTTCCCTCCCTGCCCTCTACAAGGAAAACACATAAGCTCTGCTTAAGATGTCCTCAGGGCTCTCTGCTCGATTCAAGGGAGCTCTGAGCCCCAGCATGCTGGACCCCCAATAAACCCTTTGCTGTTCCATGAGACAGTCTCTTGGTGGTCTCTTCCTCCGACGCTCACCTGAACATTACTTGGATGATTGAATGTAGAAGAGAACATCCAGTCAAAAAGGGATAGTCGGTAGGATTAGGAAGATAGTCGGTATGTTTAGGAAGGAGAGTGAGTATAGGATTTGGAACAAAAGTTTTTTAGCAATAGGGTTTTGGTTAGAGAGTGAATGTAAATGTGAGCACATATGAACCATCACAATGATGAACTGGGGAAAATATGTAGGAAAGCAGGTATCAATAGAGACATTACGAAATCAGGCAAAGTATAAAGTGTGTAATAGAATTAGGCATTTTCAACAGGGTTGATTTTGGATATATTATCTTAGGAAGAAACGAATATATTGTCACAAATAGGATTGACTTTTGAGAGCATTAGGCAACCTGGACATGGATGTTTTTAGTAATCCATGTTCACTTTACATTTAGGCTTTGGTAGAAACATAAGTGTGACCTTTTCTTTTTGTGTCCAGAATATTACTGGGTTAAATTGTATATGTAGATCAGGTGACATGAATATTTCTTCCACCATTTCTGGGAGCCATAATTTGAATACGTATAAATTAGTATTGAGTTTACAATGAGGTGTACCCTGTGTCTATGAATATAGAGACAATGCATGAATAGACTATACTGTGAATAAATAATATAACTGGTTCCACTTTAAATAATGGATTGATTTGATATCTGAAAATATATAAGAAATCTTATATTGATATACAATCATTCATTCCATCCAGTTATACATCTAATGGTAATATTAGGGTTATGGTTTATCATGAACGGTGTGTGAGTTTTGCTTCAAAAGGGATTATGGAAATCGAAAATAATGGGTTTGGTAAGAAGTCTCATGAAAAGACCAGTCAAGAAACATGGAGGAATACATGTGTTCTGAAACAGAAAATTATTGAAAGTGAAACACATACCCATATTTTTGCTAACTTGTGGATGAAATATATACTCTATTATGTGCATTACCTGAAGAAATAGTAATGTACCAGTGGCGAATAAGAATGAACATGAAAATACACATCATGTCCCATATGAATCTACTTGCATTAATGAGAAACCTGGTCAATTATTGTAGAAATATTAGGATATGTATGCACCATTCACTGAAGTTAGTTTTCATTACTAGGAAGCAAATATGTATTTCAGCTGGATGAATATTTCAGAGAATAACCTTTTGAAATGTTGACTATAAATCCACATACATGAATATGAAAAAATTTAGGGAGTGTATAATAAGGCATATATATTTTATATTTTAAAAAAATCGGGAGTGTGTATATATACACAGAGAGAGAGAGAGAGAGACATTAAAAAGTAGCAATATATATGCCAATCGAAATTCACCGTGATATATATATCTTACACAGATAGAAAAATATTCAATTTACTGAACATGGATTTATGTATAATATTGTTCAACTAGGAGGCTCACACATAGGATGAATTTTCAAATCCCATAGCGTTTAGGTGGAGTGATCACTTCTCATCATTTGTATCTGTCAAGTCAGAAACCTCACAAGAACGTATGTGTGATACCAGGTAGTATTCTATATGTGCATATAAAAATAGATGTGCTCAATAGGTTACATAAAATGGGAGAGAGGAATTCACATATTTGTTAAATTTAAAAATACATGGAGAACTATTTCAATTTAAATCGACTAGATTTATAGCACCTACATTTTGTCATGCAAAAGCCATGTCCAACTATACACCATGCCTCCTCTGAACTGCTTGTATTTATATTCTGTTTGGGTTATTTTTCTCCATCTTATTAGGATTAGTAGTCAGAGACAAGTAGGGTATGGGTTAGTGTCACGGATTCAGTATTTCAAATGGAAAATAGGAAAATAAATCCAATGTGTATGCAAATATGTGCCACAAAAAATATTCCCACTCTCATCCAGAAAAATGCCTTGAAATTATCTTCGCCCCAGGTAAAACACAATTAGAAAAGAAGAGTTAGAAAATCTGTGAATACATATGTGGAATGGAAAATGCTCAGGAGTTCACAACCTTGGAGGTGGTAGAGGAGTTTCCAAAAGTAAGGGACAGTGTATACACTCCACAATCATGGAGCTATGCTGGCCTAAAGACTTCTTGAGAAACTGCCTCTGAGTTTGGGCATTTGAAATATATGTTGTTGTCAGGAGCTTTAGCTTCCTTTGAAGTGAGACCATCAAACCTGGGTCAGTATCTATGTGACCTGGAGGACATGGTTTCTTATTTTCCGATGAACATGAGGCAGCAGTGCTGAAGTCTCTTTGTAGGTAAACTGTGGCCTCTTCGGGCAAAGTGACTCCCCGTGTGGACTTTGAAGCCATTTGGTCATCCTCCACTTTTCGTGGTGTTTTTTGCTGCTGCACTGGGAGTTTGGTATTTGATTCATGACATACAAGGAGTTCAACTGAGACACAGTGCATGAGGGAGTCTTGTAACGTGTGGTGGGTCAGGCTCTGCAGGAGAATGCACCAACTGGGCTTCTATCCCACATTGCTTGCCGCCTTGACCATAGCAACCTAATTCTGAACATTGCCCTGAAAACTCTGCATATAACAAGATGCCTTTTCATATAATGGTCTCCTGGCTGCATCAAGTCAGTCACAAGCCATTTGGAAGCCAATGGCAGATCCACATGGCCACATCACAGATGTATTATCACACACCTGCCTACCACTGCTCTAGGCCCACTACTCAGCAGGCTCCAACTTACTGGCATCTCTGTTCTACACCATTTTCATGAAACCCAGTCAATCAAGGCACTGTCTGTTACACTCATGATCAGCAACAGGACATCCAATGGTTCTCCAGTGCCATCTGGTCATTGGGAATTTCAAAAATTTCATGGTGTTGATCTTTCCATTTTTCAAGAATGAAGTTGGAGGCACTTTGGGGTTTCCATTCATCCAGGAACCATTACATGGGGAGGAAGCTCATTTCAATGAAAGCTCTGAGGAACTCTAACAGGCAAGGCTTCCCAAACACTGGCCAAAAGGTCACATGAAGCCAGGCCCATTGAGGTCTACAACGTGAGGTCCATGTGTCTTTTGACTCTAACTATGGCTGCCAAGTTTTTCAGAATAAAATCATGTGATATCCTTGCTGAGATTTTCAGCTCTCTGTGGAAAGCCATCCTGGGCCTAGATCTCAGGTTTCAAGGGCAACTCTCATGTGTGGCCTCCTACAATGGCAACACAATTAATGGCAATACTTCTCTGAGGTCAGTTCCAGAACTCAGTCTCCAAGGAGAATCACACCAGAGTTCAAGCCCATGTGGACCCTGTCATCTCTTCCAACCGCCACACAAATGACCACAATTAAAACCAAAACATTCCCACATGGCCCTCATCTTCATCCATATAGGCACTCATCATAAACTCTGGCTGGAGGTTTCCATGAGGGATGCAGCCAAAGACAGTGTCCAAAATATCCACCATTGCCCCTCATTTGTCTAAATTTAGGGTGGTCTGGAAACCCTTTCTGTGAACCAAGAGTGATCAAATAGGCGTGCCGTTAATACTGCTCTGCTTCTCCAATTTGAGGCCTACTGACTGTCAGGTATAGATTGCTTATGTGATTTGGCATCATGAGAGAAACCAAGCACTTATGCAGGACTTTGAATAACTCATTTGACCTATAGGAATCCTATTCTCACTTGATGGACGTCAGGAACCTAACAGAGGAAGGCAAGAGTCTTCATCCACAATAACTGATCCTTTTGCCATTTTGGTTTTGGATGCACACATGAGATCTTCTTTAGATTTATCAGGAGCTGAGAATCTTAGCCACAGCCTCAACCAGGGCCTAGTGTCTGATTAAGACACATCCCTTTCCAAAGAAATTAAGCAAAGAGCCACAGGTGATGCCCATTCATTTCCATTTGAAAACTGTTTCTTCAGGCTTCAAAAAGGGGTGGCCTGAAACAAAGACCTTCCTGACATTCAAGGCAACAGAACCATAGGTAAGCAAATGGCCCAAAGCAGGGTTTCTCCAATGAGACTTTACTGGTCACACTAATATCTGAGATGTTCCCATTCCCTTCAGCTATCAAGAACATGGCCATGTCACAGAGCATGGAGGTTGTACATATCTTGGACAATAAATCATGAGCTCATTCTGGAGAGTGGCCAGAATTCAGGAAGAAAACCAGAACTTAGGAAGTTAGTAGTTGTTTCCTATCCATAAGACAAGCCACAGTCTATTCATCACTTATGAACGATGAATGCTGGGAAGCTTTCTACTAGACAGGACACCTCCATTGATGTATTCTCTTTTCTAATGTCTAAAACCACGGACACAGTGGATACACAGACATAGAAACACTCGCCTTGTCAAAAGAGTTACTATCAACAGTAGACTCCAAAGCAAACGAACCACCTTTTTTACCTATTCGCAGAATATGAGACAAAACCACAAACTCACACCCACACACATAAAGTCACCTCATTCACAAAAGTGGATCTGTGACTATCTGGAGTGTCCTCTGACTGGTGGGCCATAATATGTTCCTCTCGAAATGGCCTTTCCTCTCTCAGATTTTGTCTCCTTGGCCAACTCTGTGATGCTTTGAGGAGCCTGCAGTTAGCCACTACCTGCTATCTCAGGAAAGGCCTCTCTTCAGGGCTCAATTGGCATTTGGCCATCCTCAAATCAGTAGGTACCAAGAAGGTCTGAATCTGTACTTGGTAAATGCAAACCAGTGAGCCCACTGGGACTGGGACTGGGACTGGCTCTCGGTGCCTGGCTTCTTGCATCACAATTTCAGAGAGTTCCATCACCAAGGAAGTTAGCTAGGACACTTCCTTCAGGAACTGAATGAGGTCACTGCCTTGGCAAAAACTTTGTCCTAACCGTTGCTTCCAAGGGTTCCATGAGATGGAGGCTGCTCCTACTTTGTGTGACAATTTGACTTGTTACAATGGTATATCAAAATAGGCACCTGGGAACAGCTCTCCACGCAGGCCTGCTTAGGTCCATCTTCTCTACATTAAGAAGAGAAAGGCTGATGCATACACATCCCTTCGTCCTGTTCAGGTTGTTTGCCATGAAGATGGATTTTGCTCTCTCAGATCCTTCATAGCTGCCTACATCTTCTCCAGGGATCATTTCTGCATCGAACTTTGAGGTTTTCAGCAGTTGGAAGATACCCTACATTCCTGTATTGTAAGGCGAACTCTGTCCCTGCTCTTTTGTAATTTTAGATTGAAGCAACAGTGTATGGTTAGGGTTAATAACAGGTTCGATTTGGGTAAGGAATCATTATGCGGGATGAATAATGGTATTGGGAACCTGCAATATTTATAGGAATATAGAGATGAAATATAAGTATGAAAACAGAAATCTAGGTAAGATTTGAAGCTCAGAAATGCATTGGGCAACTGATTGCGATACGTAGCTTTGAATTACGTTCTAGATACATGTTTCAGAAAAATCGATATACAATGGCATAGGATCTTGTACCTTGGATGATTGAATGTAGTAGAGAACATCTACTAAAAAAGGGATAGTCGATAGGATCAGGAACATAGTCAGTATGTTTCGGAAGAAGAGTGAGTATAGGATTTGGACCAAAGTTCGTAAGCAATAGGGTTTCGGTTAGAGAGTGAATGTCAACGTCAGCACATGTGAAGGGTCAGTCACAATGTTGAACTGCGGAAAATATGTAGGAAAGTAGATATCAATAGAGACATTAGGAAATCAGGCAAAGTACAAAGTGAGTGAAAAAATTAGACATTTTCAATGGTATTGAGGTTGAATATATAATCTTAGAAAGAAACAAATATGTAGTCACCAACAGGATGATCATTTGAGAGCATTAGGCAACCTGGACATGGATGTTTTTAGTAATCCATGTTCAGTTTCCGTTTAGGCTTTGTTACAGTCATACGTGTGACTTTTGCATTTTGTGTCCAGAATACTACTGTGATAACATGCATATGTAGATCAGGTGACATGAGTATTTCTCCACCATTTCTGGGAGCAATATTTTGAAGATGTATAAATTAGTATTGGGGGTACAAAGAGGTGTAACCTGTGTATATGAATATAGAGATAATGCATGAATAGACCATACTGTGAATAGATAATATAACTGGTTCCACTTTACAAAATGTATTGAATTGATATCTGAAAATATATAAGAAACCTTATATTAATATAAAATCATTCATTCCAACCAGTTATAAATCTAATAGTGATATTATAGTTATGATTTATCATGCAGTGTGTGTCCGTTTTGCTTCAAAAGTGATAAAGGAATTCGAAAATAATGTGTTTGGAAAGAAATCTCATGTAAAGATCAGTCAAGAAACATGGAGGAATCCATGTGTTCTAAAGCAGGAAGTGATTGAAAGTGAAACAAATGCCTATAAATTTGCTAACCTGTGGAGGAAATATATATCCTATGATGTGCATAAACTGAAGAAATTGTAATGTCCCAGTGTTGAATAAAAATGAACATCGATAAACACATCATGTCCCATAGGCATCTACTTGCATTGATGATAAACTGTGTCAGTTACTATAGAAATATTAGGATTTGTATGCACCATTCACTGAAGTTAGTTTTCAGTACTAGGAAACAAATATGTATTTCAGGTGGATGAAATTTTTTGAGAATAATCTTGTGAAAAGTTGATTATAAATCCACATTCATGTACATGAATAAAATTAGGGAGTGTATATAAGACACATATATTTCATATTTTGAAAAATAGAAGGAGAGAGTATATATATATATATATATATATATATATATATATATATATATATATATATATATATACACACACAGACACACACACATACACACCCAGAAACATTAAAAATAGCAATATATGCCAATCAAAATTCACCATGAAATATATATCATCCACAGATCCAAAAATATTCATTGTACTGAACATGGATTTGTGTATAATTTTGTTCAACTAGGAAGCTCACCCATAGGTTGAATTTTCAGTTCCAACGACTTTTAGAAGGAGTGATCTTTTCTCTCAATTTGTATCTGCCAAGTTAGCCACCTCACAAGAATGTACGTGTAGTACCAGGTAGGATTCTCTATGTGTATATAAAAATATATTTGCTGAGTAGGCTACAGAGAAAGAGAGACAAGAATTCACATATTTGTTATCTTTAAAACCACATGGACAACTATTGCAACAAAAAATTGTCTAGATTTATAACCCCTAACCTTTAAAATGCAAAAGGAAAGTCCAACTATACACCATGCTTCCTCTGAACTGCTTGTATTTCTATTATGTTTGGGTTATTTTTCTGCCTCATATTAGGATTAGTAGTCAGAGACTAGTAGGGTGTGGTTTAGTGTCAGAGATAAAGTATTTGAAATGGAAAATTGGAAAATGAATCCAATATGTATGCAAATATGTCCTACACAAAAGTCTTCCCACTCTCATCCAGATAAATCCTTTGACATTACCTTCACCCCATGTAAGATGCAATTCGAAGAGAAGAGTTAGAAAATCTGTGAATACATATCTGGAATGGAAAATGCACAGGAGTTCACAACCTTGGAGGTGGTAGAGGAGTTTCCAAAAGTAAGTGACTGTGTAAACACTCCACAAACATGGAACTCTGCTGGCCAATAGCCTTCTTGTAAAACTGCCTCTGAGTTTGGACACTTGAAATATATCTTGTTGTCTGGAGCTTTAGCTTCATTTCTGGTGAGACCATCAAACCTGGATCTGCATCTATGTGACCTGGAGGACATCGTTTCTTATTTTCCATTGAACATGTGGTACCAGTGTTGATTTCTCTCTTTGTTGGTAAACTGTGGCCACTGGAAGCTTATTGTCTCCCTGAGTGGACTGTGAAGCCATTTGGTCATCCTGCCCTTTTTGTGGTGTTTCTTTCTTTTTTTTTTTAATTTTATTTTTTTATTGGTTGTTCAAAACCCTACAAAGCTCTTGACATATCAAATTTCATACCTTAGCATACATTAGCTTCAAGTGAGTTATGAACTCCCTTTTTTGCCCCAAGTACAGATTGCAGAATCACATGGGTTACACATCCACATTTTTACATAATACCATAATAGAAACTGTTGTATTCTGCTACCTTTCCTATCCTCTACTATCCCCCCTCCCCTCCCCTCCCATCTTCTCTCTCTACCCCTTCTACTGTAATTCATTTCTCACCTTGTTTATTTTCCCATTCCACTTACAACCTCTTATATGTAATTTAGTATAACAATGAGGGTCTCCCTCCGTTTCCATGCAATTCCCCTTTTCTCTCCCTTTCCCTCCCATCTCATGTTTCTGTTTAATGTTAATCTTTTCTTCCTGCTCTTCCTCCATGCTTTATTCTTAGTTGCTCTCATTATATCAAAGATGACATTTGGTATTTGTTTTTTAGGGATTGGCTAGCTTCACTAAGCATAATCTGCTCTAGTGCCATCCATTTCCCTGCAAATTCCAAGATTTTGTCATTTTTTAGTGCTGCGTAATACTCCATGGTGTATAGATGCCACATTTTTTTAATCCATTCATCCATTGAAGGGCATCTGGGTTGGTTCCACAATCTAGCTATTGTAAATTGTGCTGCTATGAACATCGATGTGGCAGTATCCCTGTAATACGCTCTTTTAAGGTCTTCAGGGAATAGTCCGAGAAGGGCAATAGCTGGGTCAAATGGTGGTTCCATTCCCAGCTTTCCCAGGAATCTCCATACTGCTTTCCAAATTGGCCGCACCAATTTGCAGCCCCACCAGCAATGTACAAGAGAACCCTTTTCTCACTCCAGTAAGATTGGCAGCCATTATGAAATCAAACAACAACAAGTGCTGGCGAGGTTGTGGTGTTTCTTGATGCTGCAATGGGAGGTTGGTATTTGCTTCATGAAATACAAGGAGTTCAACTAGGATATAGGGCTGGAGGGAGTTCTGTCACGTGTGTTGGGTCAGGGTGTGCAGGAGAATTCACCAACCAGGGTTCTATCCCACATAACTTGCCCCCTTGACCATAGCAACTTGATTGTGAACATTGCCCTGAAACCTCTCCATATAACAAGATGCCTTTTCATATAATGGTCTGCTGGCTGTACCAAGTCAGTCACAAGCTATTTGGAAGCCAATGGCAGATCCACATGGCGACACCACAGTTGTATTATCACACACCTGCCCACCACTGCTCTAGGCCCAATACTCAGCAGGCTCCAACTTACTGGCATCTCTGTTCTGCACCATTTTCATGAAACCCAGTCAATCAAGGCACTGTCTGTAACACAACAATCAAGCCACTGTCTGCAATAGAACATCCAATGGTTCTCCAGTGCCACTTGGTCATTGGGAATTTCAAAAATATCATGGTATTTATCTATCCATTTTTCAAGAATGAAGTTTGAGGCACTTTGGGGTTTCCATTCTTCAAGGAACCATTACATGGGGAGGAAGCTCATTTCAATGAAAGCTCTGAGGAACTCTAACAGGCAAGGCTTCCCAAACACTGGCCAAAAGGTCACATGAAGCAAGGCCTATGGAGGTCTACAACGGGAGGTCCATGTGTCTTTTGACTCTTAACTATGGCTGCCAAGTTTTTCAGAATAAAATTATGCGATATCCTTGCTGAGATTTTCAGTTCTCTGAGGAAAGCCATCCTGGGCCTAGATCTCAGGTTTCAAAGGCAACTCTCATGTGTGGCCTCCTACAATGCCAACACAATTAATGGCAATACTTCTCTGAGGTCAGTTCCAGAACTCAGTCTCTAAGAGGAATCACACCTGAGTTCAAGACCATGTGGACCCTGTCATCCCTTCCAACCGCCACACAAATGACCACAGTTAAAACCAAAACATTCCCACATGGCCCTCATCTTCAGCCGTATAGACTCATCATAAACTCTAGCTGGAGGTTTCCATGAATGGCGCAGCCAAAGACAATGTCCAAAATATGCACCCTTGCCCCTCATTTGTCTAAATTCAGTGTGGCCTGGACACCCTTCCTTTGAACCAGGAGTGATCAAATAGGCCTGCTGTTAATGCTGCTCTGCTTCTCCAATTTGAGGCCTACTGACAGTCAGGTATAGATTCATTATGTGATTTGGCATCATGAGAGAACGCAAGTACTTCTGCAGGATTTGAATAACTCATTTGACCCATAGGAATCCTATTCTCACTTGATGGAGTTCCGGAACCTATCAGAGGAAGGCAAGAGACTTCATCTACAATGACTGATCTTTTTGCCATTTTGGTTTTGGATGCACACATGGGATCTTCTTTACATCTATCTGGAGCTGAGAATCTTAGCCACAGCCTCAAACAGGGCCTAGTGTCTGATTAAGACACCATCCTTTTCAAAGCAATTAAGCAAAGAGCCACAGGAGATGCCCATTCATTTTCATTTGAAAACTGTTTCTTCAGGCTTCACAAAAGGGTGGCCTGAGGCAAAGACCTTCCTGACATTCAAGGCAATAGAACCATAGTTAAGCAAATGGACCAAAGCAGGGTTTCTCCACTGAGACTTTACTGCTCATACTGATGTCTGAGTTTTCCGAGATGTTCCCATTCCCTTCAGCTATCAAGAACATGGACATGTCACAGAGCTTGGAGGTGGTACATATCTTGCACAATAAATCATGAGCCTATTCTGGAGAGTGGCCAGAATTCAGGAAGAAAACAGGAACTTAGGATGTTAGTAGGTGTTTAAGATCCATAAGGCAAACCACAGTCCATTCATCAATTGAGCAGGATGAATACTAGGAAGCTTTCTACTAGACAGGACACCTCCATTGATGCATTCTCTTTTCTAATGTCTAAAACCACGGACACAGTGGATACACAGACATAGAAAGTCGCCTTGTCAAAAGACTTACTAGAAACAGTCGACTCCAAACCAAACCAACCACCTTTCCTACCTATTCTCAGAACATGAGACAAAACCGCAAACTCACACCCACACACAAAGGCACCTCCTTCCCAAAAGTAGGTCTGTAACTCTCCAGAATGTCTTCTGACTGGTGGGCCATACTATGTTCCCCACAAAATGGCCTCTCCTGTCTCAGATCTTGTCTCCTTGGCCAACTCTGTGATGCTTTGAGGAGCCAACCGTTAGCCACTACCTGCTATCTCAGGAAAAGCTTCTCTTCAGAGCTCTACTGACATTTGGCCATCCTCACATCAGTAGGTACCAAGAATGTCTGATCTGTACTTGGTAAATCCAAACAAGGGAGCCCACTGGGACAGGGACTGGGACTGGCTCTCGGTGCCTGGCTTCTTGCATCAAAATTTCCGAATGTTCCATCACCAAGGAAGTTAGGTAGGTCACTTCCTTCAGGAACTGAAAGAGGTCACTGCCTTGGCAACAACTTTGCCCTAACCGTTGCTTCCAAGGGTTCCATTAGATAGAGGCTGCCCCTACTTCCTTTGAAAATTTGACTAGTTTCAATTGTATATCAAAATAGGCACCTGGGAACAGCTCTCCATGCAGGTCTGGTTAGGTCAATCTTCTCTACATTAAAAAGAGAGAGGCTGATGCATACACATCCCTTTTTCCTGTCTAGATTGTTTGCCATTGAAGATGGCTTTTGCTCTCACAGGTCCTTCATAGCTGCTGACATCTTCTCCAGGGATTATTTCTGCATCGAACTTTGAGGTTCTCAGCAGTTGGAAGATACCCTACATTCCTGTATTGTAAGGCGAACTCTGTCCCTGCTCTTTTGTAATTTTAGATTGAAGCAACAGTGTATGGTTAGGGTTAATAACAGGTTCGATTTGGGTAAGGAATCATTATGCGGGATGAATAATGGTATTGGGAACCTGCAATATTTATAGGAATATAGAGATAAAATATAAGTATGAAAACAGAAATCTAGGTAAGATTTGAAGCTCAGAAATGCATTGGGCAACTGATTGCGATACGTAGCTTTGAATTACGTTCTAGATACATGTTTCAGAAAAATCGATATACAATGGCATAGGATCTTGTACCTTGGATGATTGAATGTAGTAGAGAACATCTACTCAAAAAGGGATAGTCGATAGGATCAGGAAGATAGTCAGTATGTTTCGGAAGAAGAGCGAGTATAGGATTTGGACCAAAGATCTTTAGCAATAGTGTTTCCGTTACAGAGTGAATGTCAATGTCAGCACATGTGAAGGGTCAGTCACAATGTTGAACTGCGGAAAATATGTAGGAAAGTAGATATCAATAGAGACATTAGGAAATCAGGCAAAAGTATCAAGTGAGTGAAAAAATTAAACATTTTCAACAGTTTTGAGGTTGAATATATAATCTTAGGAAGAAACAAATATGTAGCCAGCAATAGTATTGACATTTGAGAGCATTAGGCAACCTGGTCAGGGATGTTTTTAGTAATCCATGTTCAGTTTACCTTTAGGCTTTGGTACAATCATACGTGTGGCTTTTGCATTTTGTGTCCAGAATATTACAGTGATAACATGCATATGTAGATCAGGTGACATGAGTATTTCTTCCACCATTTCTGGGAGCAATATTTCAAATATGTATAGATTAGTATTGGGGGTACAACAAGGTGTACCCTGTGTCTATGAATATAGAGATAATGCATGAATAGACCATACTGTGAATAAATAATATAACTTGTTACACTTTAAACAATGTATTGAATTGATATCAGAAAATATATAAAAAATCTTTTATTGATATATAATCATTCATTCCAACCAGTAATACATCTAATGGTGATATTACAGTGATGGTTTATCATGAAGTGTGTGTCCGTTTTGCTTCTAAAGTGATAAAGGAAATCGAAAATAATGTGTTTGGATAGAAGTCTCATGAACAGACCAGTCAAGAAACATGGAGGAATATATGTGTTCTGAAGCAGGAAGTGATTGAAAGTGAAACAAATGCCTATATATTTGCTAACCTGTGGAGGAAATATATATCCTACGATGTGCATAAAATGAAGAAATTTTAATGTCCCAGTGTTGAATAAAAATGAACATCAATATACACATCATGTCCTATAGGAATCTACTTGCTTTGATGATAAACTGTGTCAGTTACTGTAAAAATATTAGGGTTTGTAAGCACGATTCACTGAAGTTAGTTCTCAGGACGAAAAAACAAATATGTATTTCAGGTGGTTGAATGTTTCTGAGAATAATCTTATGAAAAGTTGATTTTATATCCACATACATGAATATGAATGAATTTAGATAGTGTTTAATAAGACACATGTTTTTCATATTTTGAAAAATCTAAAGAGTATATATATATATATATATATATATATATATATATATATATATATATATATACACATATAAAACTCATGGAGAAATATTACAATGAAAATTTGACAAGATTTATAACACATACCCTTGATAAAGCAGAAGGCAATTCCAAGTATATACCATGCCTCCTATTAAAGGCCTGTATTTCTATTCTGTTAGTTTTCTTTTTATCCATCATATTAGCATTAGTAGTCAGAGTCTATTAGGGTATGTGTTAGTGTCGGGGATCAGTATTTCAAATGAAAATAGGAAAATAAATCTAATGTGTATGCAAATATGTGCTACACAAAAATCTTGCCACTCTCATCCAGAACAATTCCTTTACATTAACTTCACTCCAAGTAAGACACAATTAGTGGAGAGGAGTTCGAAAACCTGTGATTACATATGTGGAACTGAAAATGTTCAGTAGTTCACAACATTGGATGTGGTAGAGCAGTTTCCAAAAGTAAGGGAGAGGTTAAACACTCCACAAACTTGGAGCTCTGCTGGCCTTAAGACTTCTTGAGAAAATGCCTCTCAGGTTGGGAACATGAAATATATAAAGTTGTCAGGAGATTTAGCTTCCTCATTGTGACACCATCAAATGTGGGTCTGCATCTATGTGACCTGGAGGAAATGGTTCCTTATTTCCTAATGAACATGAGGCAGCAGTTCTGAATTCTTTCTTGGTAAACTGTGGCCACTGGGAGTTAAGTGTCTCCCCGTGTGGTCTGTGAAGCCATTTGGTCATCCTCCATTTTTGTTTCTGTTTCTTACTGCTGCACTGGGAGTTTGGAATTGGCTTAATGAAATACAAGGAGTTCAACTGGGACACAATTCTGGAGGGAGCTCTGACACGTGTGATTGGTCAGGGTCTTCAGGAGAATGTTCGAAACATGGGTCTATCCCACATAGCTTTCCCCTTGACTATAGCAACCAGATTCTGAACATTGCCCTGAAACCTCTCAATAAAACAAGATGCCTTTACATATAAGGGTCTGCTGCCTGCACCATATCAGTGACAAGTATTTTGGAAGCCAAAGGCAGATCCATGTGGTCCCACCACAGATATTTATTCACAAACGTATAGTCCACTGCTCTAGCCCCAATACTCAGCAGGCTCCAACTTACTGACATCTCGGTTCTATACCATTTTCATGACAACCAGTCAATCAAGGAACTGTCTGGTACACACATGATCAGCAACAGGACATCCAAAGTTTCTCCAGTGCCACCTGGTCATGGAAATTTCAAAAATTTCATGGTATTTGTATAGCCACTTTTCAAGGATGATGTTGGAGGCACTGTGGGTTTCAATTCATTCAGGAACCATTAAATGGTGAGTAAGCTCATTTCAATGAAAGCTCTGAAGAACTCTCACAGGCAAGGCTTCCCAATGAGTCCCCAAAAGTTCACATGAAGCCAGGCTCATTGAGGTCTACAATATGAGGTACATGTGTGTTTTGAGTCTCAACTATGACTTCCAAGTCTTTCAGTAAAAAAATCATGTGTTACCCTGGCTGAGATTCCCAGTGCTCGGTGGAAAGCCACCCTGGGCCTAGATCTCAGTTTCCAAGGGCTAATCTCATGTGTGGCCTCCTATAATCCCAAAACAATTCATGGCAATACTTCTCTCAAGTCAGTTCCAGAACTCAGTCTCTAAGGAATATCAGAGCAGAGTTCAAGCCCTGGTGGACCAAGTCATCTCTTCCAACCGCCACACAAATGACCACAATTAAAACCAAAACACTCCTACATGACCCTCATCTTCTTCCATAAAGACACTCATCATAACATATGGCTGGAGGTTTCCATGAGGGGCACAGCCCAAGACAGTGTCCAAAATAAGCTCCCTAGCCCCTCATTTGCCTAAAGTCAGGGTGGCTTGGACACCCTTCTTGTGAACCAGGAGTGATCTTTAAGGGTAAAAGAAATTGAAATTAAAGTGTAAAAGTTAAAGTGTAAAAGACCGGGTTTGTAAAGTTTCTAAGATTCAAGGCCTGATTTAAAATGTAAAGGACCAGGTATTGTTAAGTTTCTATGCTACATGAAAAATCTGAAATTCCTGTTACTTGTAGGACAATTTCTGGACTGCCCAGTAAATATTCCCCCTGATCGCCTGGTTGTTTAATAACCTAGGACCCTGTGTGGCTTGGCACATATGCATCGCAGGGCCTAATCTAATCAATTTGAATCTGTACCCCGCTGTAGAACTGACCTATCCCTCCTGCCTGACATGTTCCCACCAATGAATGAACTAATCATGTTTAGGATTTGTTGTTTGATTTTCCCGCAGTGTATGATGATTTGTTAAAAGATACTGTGATATATGTAAAGTCTCGCCCTCCCCAAAAAGTGTACTTAAGCACTGCTCAACCTCAGCTCGGAGATCTGGGCTGCTCTCCCTTCTTGAGTGACCACGGAGCCCTAGCATACTGGATTGGATCCTCAATAAATGTCTTTTGCTGTTGCATGAGCTGTGGTCTCATACATGAACATGAATGAATTTAAGGAGTGTATAATAAGACACATATATTTCATATTTTGAATAATCTATAGAGTGCAGATTTTTCACAAAACACATACAGAGATATTAAAAAGTAGCAATATATATGCCAATCAAAATTCATCATGAAATACATATCATACACAGATCCAAAAATATTTATTTTACTTAACATGGATTTATGTGTAATGTTGTTCAACTAGGAAGCTCACGCATAGGTTGAATTTTCAGTTCCTACAGCGTTTAGGAGGAGTGATCTCTTCTCACAATTTGTATCTGCCAAGTAGGCCACCTCACAATAATGTACGTGTGGTACCAGGTAGGATTCTATTTGTGCATATAAAAATACATGTGCTGAATAGGCAACAGAGAAAGGGAGACAGGAATTCACATATTTGATACCTTTCAAAACACATGGAGAACTATATCAATTAAAAATTAACCAGATTTTTAACAACTACCCTTTATCATGCAAAAGGCAAGTCCAACTATACACCATGCCTCTTCTGAACTGCTTGTATTTCTATTCTGTTTGGGTTATTTTTCTCCATCATATTAGCATTAGTAGTCAGAGTCTAGTAGGGTATGCGTTAGTGTCATGGATTCAGTAATTCAAATGGAAATAAAGGAAAATGAATCCATTGTGTATGCAAATATGCGCTACAAAAAAACTTTCCACTCTCATTCAGAGCAATGCCTTGACATTACCTTCACCCAAGTAAGACACAATTAGAGGACAAGAGTTAGAAAATCTGTGAATACATATCTGGAATGGAAAATGCTCAGGAGTTCACAAGCTTGGGCATTTTAGAGGAGTTTTCAAACTTAAGGGACAGGATAAACAGTCCAAATTCATGGAACTCTGCTGGCCTAAAGACTTCTTGAGAAACTGCCTCTGAGGTTGGGCACTTGAAATATATGTTGTTGTCAGGAGCTTTAGCTTCCTTTGTAGTGATACCATCAAAGATGGGTCTTCATTTATCTGACCTGGAGGACATGGTTTCTTATTTTCCAAAAGAACATGAGGCAGCAGTGCTCAATTCTTCCTTTGAAGGTAAACTGTGGCCACGGAGGGGTAAGTGTCTCCCCGTCTTGACTGTGAAGCCAATTGGCCATCCTACAATTTTCGTGGTGTTTCTTGCTGCTGCACTGGGCTTTTGGTTTTTCCTTTATGAAATACAAGGAGTTCAACTGGGACACAGTGCTGGAGCGAGTTCTGTCACGTGTGGAGGGTCAGGGTCTACAGGAGAATTCACCAACCAGACTTCTATCCCACATAACTTGCAACATTATCCATAGCAAACTGATTCTGAACATTGTCCTGAAACCTTTACATATAACAAGATGCCTTTACAGATAAGGGTTGGCTAGCTGCACCATGTAAGCCACAAGCCATTTGGAAGTCAGTGGCAGACCCAAATGGCCCCACCACAGATGTTTTATCATACACCTGCACAACACAGCTCTGGGCCCACTTCTCAGCACTCTCCAACTTACTGGCATCTCTGTTCTACACAATTTTCATGAAATCGAGTCAGTCAAGGCACTGTCTGGTACACTCATGATCAGCAACAAGACATCCAAAGGTTCTCCAGTGCCACCTGGTCAGGGGAATTTCATGGTATTTATAGAGCCATTTTTCAAGAATGAAGTTGGAGGCACTGTGGGTTTCAATTCATTCAGGAACCATTAAATGTTGAGGAAAATCATTTCAATGAAAGCTCTAGAGAACTCTCACAGGTAAGGCTTCCCAAAGAGTGGCCAAAATACACATATATTTCATATTTTGAAAAATCTTGACAGTATATATATATATATATATATATATATATATATATATATATATATATATACAAACACACACAGACATTAAAAACTAGCAATATATATGCCAATCGAAATTCATCATGAAATATATATCATCCACGTATCCAAAAATATTCATTTTACAGAATATGGATTTATGTATAATGTTGTTCAACTAGGAAGCTCACCCATAGGTTGAATTTTCAGTTCCAACAGCGTTTAGGAGGAGTGAACTTTTCTCACAATTTGTATCTGCCAAGTCAGCCACCTCACAAGAATATATGTATGATACAAGGTACAATTCTATATGTGCATATAAAAATACATGTGCTGAATAGGATACAAATAAATGGGAGAGACAGTAATTCACATATTTGATAAGTTTAAAAATACATGGACAACTCTTTCAACAAAAAATTGCCTAGATTTAAAACTCCTTCCCTATATAATGGAAAAGTTAATTCAATGGTACGCCATGCCTCCTCTGATATGTTTGTATTTCTGTTCTGTTTGGGTTATTTTTCTCCATTACGTTAGGATTAGTTGTCAGAGTCTTGTAGGGTATGGGTTAGTTTCAGGGATTCAGTATTTCGAAAGGAAAATTGGAAAATGAATCCAATGTGTATGCAAATATGTGCTACACAAAAATCTTCCGACTCTCATCCACAACAATGCCTTGACCTTAACTTCGTCCCAAGTAACACATGTAGAGGAGATGAGTAAGAAAATCTGTGAATATATATCTGCAATTGAATATGCTCAGGAGTTCACAAACTTGCATTTAGAAGGCCAGATTCCAAAAGTAAGGGACAATGTAAACACTCCAAAAACATGGAGCTCTGCTAGCCTAAAGGCTTCTGGAAAAACTGGCTCTGATGTTGCGCTCTTGAAATATATGTTGTTGTCAGGAGCTTTAGCTTTTTTTGTAGTGAGACCATAAAAGCTGGGTCTGCATCTATGTGACCTGGAGGAGATGCTTTCTTATTTACCAATGATCATGAGGCAGCATTGCTGAATTCTCTCTTTCGGGGTCAACTGTGGCCACTTGGGGCTAAGTGTCTCCTCATGTGGACTGTGAAGCCATTTGATCATCCTCCAATTTTTGTGATATTTTTTGCTGCTACACTGGGAGTTCAGTATTTGCTTCACGAAATACAAGGAGTTCACCTGGGACACAGTGCTGGAGGGAGTTCTGTCACGTGTGGTGGGACAGGGTCTGCAGGAGAATGCACAAACCAGGCTTCTGTCCAACATAGCTTGACCCCTTGACCATAGGAACCTGATTCTGAACATTGCCCTGAAACTTATCCATATAACAAGAATCATTTACATATAAGGGTCTGCTGGATGCACCATGTCAGTCACAAGCCATTTGGAAGCCATTGGGAAATCCACATGGAAGCACCACAGATGTTTTATCTCACACATGCCCACCTTTGCTCTAGGCCCACTATTCAGCAGGCTCCAACTTACTGGAATCTCTGTTCTACACCATTTTCGTGAAACCCAGCCAATCAAGGCACTGTCTGGTACACTCATGATCACCAACAGGATATCCAATGGTTCTCCAGTGCCTCCTGGATATGGGAATTTCAAAAATTTCATGGTATTTATCGAGCCCATCTTTCAAGGTTGAAGTTGGAGGCACTGAGTGTTTCATTTAATTCGGTAACCATTAAATGGTGAAGAAGCTCATTTCAAAGAAAGATCTGGAGAACTCTCACTGCCAAGACTTCCCAAAGAGTGGCCAAAAGGCCACATGAAGCCAGGCCCATTGAGGTCTACAATGTGAAGTGCATTTGTGTTTTGACTCTCAACTATTGCTGCCAAGTGTTTCAGAATAAAATTATGTGATACCTTGGCTGAGATTCCCAGTGCTCTGTGGAAAGCCACACTGGGAATAGATCTCAGTTTCCAATGGTGACTCTCATGCGTGGCCTCCTAATATCCCAACACAATTCATGGCAATACTTCTCTGAGGTCAGTTCCAGGACTCAGTCTCTATAGGGTATCACACCAGAGTTCAAGCCCAGGTGGACCCAGTCATCGTTTCCAACTTCCACACAAATAACCACAATTGAAACCAAAACACTCCCACATGGCCCTCATCTTCTTCCATATAAACACTCCTCATAACCTCTGGCTGGATGTTTCCATGAGGGGCGCAGCCCAACACAGTATCCAAATAACCTCGCTTGCCCGTCATTTTCCTAAAGGCAGGGTGGCCTGTACACCCTTCCTATGAACCACAAGGGATCAAAAATGCCTTCCTTTAATACTGCTCTGCTTCTCCAATTTGAGGCCTACTGACTGTCAGGTATAGATTCTTTATGTGATTTGGAGTCATGAGAAAACACAAGCATGTATGGGATAGCCTTTGCAGGGCTTAGAAGAACTCATTTGATTCAAAGGATCTCTATTCTCACTTGATGGTGGTCAGGAACCTAAGAGAGGAAGGCTAGAGACTTCATCAACAATTACTGATCTTTTTCCCATTTTGGTTTTGGATGCACACATGGGATCATTCTTTAGATGCATCAGGTGCTGAGAACCTAAGCCACAGCCTCACACAGGGCCAAGAGACTGATTCCGACACATCCATTTCCAAAGAAATTAACAAAGAGCCACAGGTGATGCCCATTTATTTCCATTTTAAAACTGTTTTCTTCAGGCTTCACAAAGCGGTGTCTTGAGGCCAAGACCTTCCTCACATTCAGGGGAAGAGAAGAATTGGTTAGAAAAAACCCAAAGCAGAGTTTCTCCACTGAGGCTTTCCTGGTCACACTGATATCTGAGTTTTTTGAGATGCTAGCCATTCCCTTTAGCTATCCATTACATGGCCTTGTCACAGAGCTTGGAGGTGGTACATATCTTGGACACAAAACCATGAGCCTATTCTGGAGAGTGGCCAGAATCAGGAAGAAAACAGGAACTTAGGAAATTAGTAGGTGTTGCCCATCCATAAGGGAAGCCACAGTCCATTCATCAATTGGGCAGAATGAATGCTGGCTAGGTTTCTACTAAACAGGACACATCCATTGATGAATTCTCTTTTCAAATGTCTACAACCACAGACACAGTGGGATACACAGACATAGAAACACTCACTTTGTGAAACGACTTACTAGGAACAGTCCACTCCAAACCAAACAAACCGCCTTTTTTACCTATTCTCAGAAAATGAGACAAAACCACAAACTCACACCCACACCCACAAAGGCACCTCCTTCCCCCAAAGAGGTCTGTGACTATCCGGAGTGTCCTCTGACTTGTGGGCCTTATTATGTTCCCTGAAATGTTCTGTCCTGTCTCAGATCTGGTCTTTTTGGCCAAATCTGTGAAGTGGTCAGGAGCCAGCTGTGAGCAACTTCCTGCTTTCTCAGGAAAGGCCCCTCTTCTGAGCTCTCCTGAAATTTGGACATTCTCACATCAGTAGGTACCAAGAAAGACTGACTCTGTTCTTGGTAAATCCAAATAAGTGAGCCCACTGGGAATGGTACTGGGACTGCCTCTGGTAGCCTGGCTTCCTGGATCCCAAGGTCAGAGAGTTCTATCACCAAAGAAGTGAGGAAGGTCACCTCCTTTGTGAACTGAATGAGGTCACTTCTTTGGAAACCACTTTGTCCTAAAATTTGCTTCCAAGGTTCCCATGAGATGGAGGCTGCCCCTATTTCCTGTGATACGTTCACAACTGAGGATTGTATATCAACCATAGGCAGCCGGGAACAGCTGTCTACACTGGACTGGTTTGGTCCATCTTCTCTACATTAAGAAGAGTGAGGCTTATTCTGACACTTCCCTTCATCCTGACCGGGTTGTTTGCCATGGAAGATGACTTTTGCTCTCTCAGGTCCTTCATAGCTGCCTACATCTTCTCCAGGGATCATTTCTGCATGGAACTTTGAGGTTCTCAGCAGGTGGAAGATCCCCTACAATCCTGTATTGGAAGACTAATTCTGTCCCTCCTCTTCTGTAAAGTTAGATTGAGGAAACATTGTATGGTTAAGGTTAATAACAGCTTCCATTTGGGTTAGGAATCATTCTCTTGGATGAATAATGGTATTGGAATTTTGCGATATTTTCAAGAATATATAGGTGAAATATAAGTATGAAAAAAGAAATCTAGGTAATTTTTGAAGCACAGAAGGGAATTGGCCCCACTATTGGGATTCTTAGCTTTGAATTATGTTCTGCACAGGTGTCTCAGATTAATTGATATACAATGGCATAGGACCTTGTCTTTTGGATGATTGAATGTCGAAGAGAAAATCCAGTCCAAAAGGGATAGTTGGTGGATTAGGAAGATATTCGGTAGATTTAGAATGAAGAGTGTGTATAGCATTTGGACCAAAAGATCTTTAGCAATAGGGTTTTGGGTAGAGAGTGAAAGTAAATGTCAGCACATGTGAAGAGTCAGTCATAATGATGAACTGGGGAAAAAATACAGGAAATCAGATTTCAATAGAGACATTAGGAAATCAGGCAAAGTATAAAGTGAGTGATAGGATTAGACATTTTCAACAGGGTTGAGGTTGAATATGTAATTTCAGGAAGAAACAAATTTGTAGTCACCAATAGGATTCACTTTTGAGAGCATTAGGCAACATGGACATGGATTTTTTTTTTAATCCATGCTCACTTTCCATTTAGGATTTGGTACAATCATAAGTGTGACCTTGCTTTTTGTTTCCACAATATTACTGTGATTAATGTATATATAGATCAGGTGACATGAGTATTTCTTCCACCATTTCTGGGAGCAATATTTTGAAGACATATAATTTAGTATTGTGGGTACAAATAGGTATACTCTGTGTTATATGAATATAAAGATAATGCATGAATAGACCATACTGTGAATAAATAATATAACTGGTTCCAAATTTAAATAATGGATTGAATTGATATCTGAATATATACTGGAAATCTTATATTGATATTCATACAATCATTCCAACCAGTTATACATCTAATGGTAATATCACTGTTATGGTTTATCATGAAGTGTGTGTGAGCTTTGCTTCTAAAATGATTATGGAAATTGAAAATAATGTGCTTGGAAAGAAGTCTCATTAAAAGTGCAGTCAAGAAACCTGGGGGAATACATATGTTCTGAAGCAGGAAGTAATTGAAAGTGAAAAAAATGCCAATAAATTTGTGAATTTGTGAATGAAATATGTATTCTATTATGTGCAAAAACTGAAGAAATATTAATGTACCAGTTTTGAATAAAAATGAACGTCAAAATGCATATCATGTCCCATAGGAATCTACTTGCATTGACGTTAAACTGAGTCATTTACTCTAGCAATATTAGGATTTGTATGCACCATTCACTGAAGTTAGTTTTCAGTATTAGGAAACAAATATGTATTTCAGGTGGATTAATATTTCTGAGAACATTCTTATGAAAAGTTGAATATAAATCCACATTCATGAACATCAATGAATTTAGGGAGTATATAATAAGACACATACATTTCATATTTTGAAAAATCTGGAGAGTTTATACATATATATATGCACACACACACACACACACACACACGTATACATTAAAAAGTAGCAATATATATGCCAATCGAAATACATCATGAATTATATATCATCCACAAATCCAAAAATCTTCATTTTTCTGAGCATCGATTTATGTATAATGTTGTTCAACTAGGGAGCTCACAAATAGTTTGAATTGTAAGTTCCAACAGCATTTAGGAGGAGTGATCCCTTCTCACAATTTGTATTTGCAAAGTCAGCAACCTCACAAGTATGTACATGTGATACCAGGTAGGATTCTATATGTGAATATAAAAATGCATGTGCTGAATAGGGTACAGAGAAATGGAGACAGGAATTCTCATATTTGTTAACTTTAAAAACACATGGAGAAGGGAGGGGCAGAGCCGCCAACCGTGCCTGTAAGGTAGGCGGACCTGCGAGCCACCCGTAGAACAGGCCTAGCGGCCCGCCATCGTGAAAGACACATCACCCTGGTTGGGGGTTGGGCAGAGCCACTTCACGCCTGCAAGGAACGCGGACATGCGACCCACAGGCAGAACAGGCCCAGACACCCGCGGAGGGGCAGAGACACCCCTTGCGACTTCAAGATAGGTGAACCTGCGACCCACCGGCTGAAGCGGCCCAGCTGCCTTCAGAGGGTTAGAGCCGGCCCCAGCGCCTGCGAAGTAGGTGGACCTGCGAACACCGACAGACCAGGTGCTAGGCCCCGCCAGGGTGCTAGACACATAACCAGGTTTGGGGAGGGGCCGAGCCGCTGCCCGTGCCTGCAAAGAAGGTGGACCTCTCACCCAGAGGCAGAACAGACCCAGCGACCTACCAGCGTGGTAGACACATCGCCCCGGTTTGGGGGGGGGCAGAGATGCCACTCACGCCTGCAATGTAGACAGCCCTGCAACCCACAGACAGAAGAGGCCCACCGGAGCGCGGAGGGGCAGAGCCGACGCCTGTGCCTGCAAGGTAGCTGGACCTGTTACCCACTGGCTGAACAGGACCAGCACCCGCAGAGGGGTAGATCAACTGCCCGCTCCTGCAAGGTAGGCGGACCAGCTACCAAGAGGCAGAACAGGCCCAGCGGCGTGCTGGTGTGGTAGGCACATTGCCCCTATTGGAGGAGGGGCAGAGCCGCTGCTTACGCCTGTGAGGGAGACTTTTCAAGAATACAATAGCAATATAAACATTTAGGGGTAAAATTCAATAACACAAAAGTTTCACCAAGCCGAAAAAAACGTGAACAGTAGGGAAAGACAAGGAAAGAAAGGACCACAAGCAACGCAGTTCAACTCAACATTAGAAGAGGTAATATCTGCAGCATATGGAATGTCAGATAAAGAATCAGGATATACTTGCTTCAGATGATCTGGAGTCTCCAGGGAGACATTAGACAGCAAAATCAGACAATGAAAGATCACTTTGACAATGAATTACATAAACAAATCCAAGAAGCAAAAGATCAACTATACAGGGAGATAGAGGTTATAAAAAACACACAAACAGAAATCATAGAAATGCAGGAAGCAATAAACCAACTTAAAAACTCAATTGAGAATACTACCAGCAGAGTAGATCACTTAGAAGATAGAACATCAGACAATGAAGACAAAGTATTTCAACTTGAAAAGAACATAGAAAGCTCAGCAAGACTGTTAAGAAACCATGAGCAGAACATCCAAGAAATATGGGATAACATGAAGAGACCAAACTAAAGAGTAATTGGGATACAGGAAGGTATACAGGTCCAAACCACAGGATTGAGCAATCTATTCAATGAAATAATATGAGAAAACTTTCCAGACATGAAGAATGAGACAGAATCCCAAATCCTAGAAGCCTACAGGACGCCAAATGTGCAAAATCATAAGAGATAAACAACTAGACATATTATAATGAAGATGCCAAACATACAGAATAAAGAGAGAATTTTAAAAGCTACAAGAGAAAAGAAGCAGATTACATTTAGGGGTAAACCAATCAGGATAACAGCTGATCTTTCAACACAGACTCTGAAAGCTAGAAGATCCTGGAATAACATTTTTCAATCACTGAAAGAAATTGGGTTCCAAACAAGAATTGTGTATCCAGCGATTTTAAGCTTCAGGATGGAAGATGAAATTAAAACCTTCCATGATAAACAAAAGTTAAAAGAATTTGCAGCTAGAAAACCATCTCTTCAAAAGATCCTTGGCAAAACATTATAGGAAGACGAAATGGAAAATAACAATGAAAACCAACAGTAGGAGGTAGTACAGTAAAGGGGCGAAAAATAATCAAAGAGAAAAACAAACCATGTTTAGTAACATAAATAAACAAATATGGCTGGAAGAACAACCCATATTTCAAAAATAACCCTAAATGTTAATGCCTTAAACTCACCAATTAAGAGACACAGGCTAGTAGAATGGATCACGAAAGAAGACCCAAAAATTTTCTGCTTACAGGAGACACATTTGATAGGAAAAGACATATATAGACTAAAGGTGAAAGGTTGGGAGAAATCATATCACTCATATTGACTTCGGAAACAAGCAGAAGTGTCCATACTCATATCAAATAAAATAGATTTCAAGACAAAGTTAATCAAAAGGGATAAAGAGGGACACTACATATTGCTCAAGGGAACCATACACCAACAAGACATAACAATCATAAATATATGTACCCCAAACAATGGTTCAGCTATGTTAATCAAACAAACTCTTCTCAAGTTCAAGAGTCTGGTAGACCACCATACAATAATCATGGGAGATTTCAACACACCTCTTTCACTACTAGACAGATATTCCAAACAAAAGTTGAATTAGGAAACTATAGAACTCAATAACACAATTAATAACCTAGACTTAATTAACATATATAGAATATACCACCCAACATCAAGCAGTTACACTGTTTTCTCAGCAGCACATGGATACCTCTCAAAAATAGATCATATATTATGTCACAGAACAACTCTTAGACAATATAAAGGAGTATAGATAATACCAGGCATCTTATCTGATCGTAATGGAATGAAACTGAAAATCAACAATAAAAGAAGGAAGGATAATTCATGCATCACTTGGAGAATGAACAATACGTACTGAATGATCAATGGGTTATTGAAGACATCAAGGAGAAAAATAAAAAAAATTCTTAGACATAAATGAAAAAGACAGACAGAACATATCAGAATCTATGGGACACATTGAAAGCAGTTCTAAGTGGAAAATTCATTGCTTGGAGTTCTTTCCTTAAAAAAAGAAAAAAAAAAAAACAACAACAAATAAATGATCTCATAGTTCATTTCAAAATCCTAGAAAAAGAAGAGAAAAACAACAGAAAAAGAAGTAGAAGGCAAGAAATAATTAAAATCAGAGCTGAAATTAATGAAATCGAAACAAAAGAAACAATTGAAAAAATTGAAAATACTAAAAGTTGAAAAATTAATAAAATCGACAGACTCTTAGCCATGTTAATGAAGAGAAGAAGAGAGGGAACTCAAATTACTATCATAAGGGATGAAAAAGGCAATATCACAACAGACACTTCTGAAACACAGAAGATAATCAGAAATTATATTAGAAGATAGTGAAGGCATCAATAAATTTCTTAAGTCATATGATCTGCCCAGATTGAGTCAGGAGGATATAGACAACCTAAGCAGACCAATATCAATTGAGAAAATAGAAGAAACCATCCAAAGACTACCAACTAAGAAAAGCCCAGGACCGAATGGGTATACAGCAGAGGAGGCCAATATCACCCTGATTCCTAAACCAGACAAAGACCCTTCAAAGAAACAAATGTACAGACCAATCTCTCTAATGAACCTAGATGCAAAAATCCTCAATAAAATTCTGGCGAATCAGATACAAAAACATATTTAAAAAATTGTGCAACATGATCAAGTAGGATTCATTCCTGGCATACAAGGCTGGTTCAATATACGGAAATCAATAAATGTTATTCACCACATCAATAGACTTAAAAATAAGAACCATATGATCACCCCAATAGATGCAGAAAAAGCATTCAATAAAGTACAGCATCCCTTTACGTTTAAAACTCTAGAAAAACTGGGATAACAGGAACATACCTCAATATTGTAAAAGCAATCTATGCTAAGCCTCAGGCTAGTATCATTCTGAATTGAGAAAAAATTTAAGGCATTCCCTCTAAAATCTGGAACAAGACAGGGATGCCCTCTCTCACGATTTCTGTTCAACATAGTTCTCGAACACTGGCCAGAGCAATTAGACAAATGAAAGAAATTAAAGGCATAAAATAGGAAAAGAAGAACTTAAATTATCACTATTTGCAGATGACATGATTCTATACCTAGCAGACCCAAAAGGGTCTACAAGAAACTATTAGAGATAATAAATGAATTCAGCAAAGTGGCATGATATAAAATCAACAATCATAAATCAAAAGCATTCCTGAATATCAGCAACAAATCCTCTGAAACGGAAATGAGGACAACCACTCCATTGAGAGTATCCTCAAAAAAAATAAAATAAAATATTTGGTTATCAACGTAACAAAAGATGTGAAAGACTTACACAATGAAAACTACAGAACCCTAAAGAGAGAAATAGAAGAAGATCTTACAAGATGGAAAAATATACCCTGTTCATGGATAGGCAGAATTAACATCATCAAAATGGCGATATTACCAAATGTTCTCTATAGGTTTAATGCAATGCCAATCAAAATCCCAAGGGCATTTCCTGTAGAAATAGATAAAACAATTATGAAATTCATATGGAATAATACAAGACCCAGTATAGCAAAGACAACTCTAAGCAGGAAGTGTGAATCAGGCGGTATAGCGATACATGTCCTCAAACTATACTACGGAGCAATAGTAACAAAAAGAGCATGGTACTGGTACCAAAACTGGCGGGTGGACCAATGGTACAGAATAGAGGACACAGAAATCAATCCACAAAATTACAGCAATCTTATATTTGATAAAGGAGCTAAAAGCATAAACTGAAGGAAGGATAGCATCTTCAACAAATGGTGCTGGAAAAACTGGAATTACATATGTAAGAAAATGAAACTGAATCCCTTTCTCTCGCCATGCACAAAAGTTAACTCAAAATGGATCAAGGAGCTTGATATCAAATCAGCGACACGGCGTCTGATAGAAGAAAACTTTGGCTATGATCTACATACTGTGGGGTCGGGCTCCAAATTCCTCAATAGGACACCCATAGCATAAGAGTTAATAATTAGAATCTACAAACAGGACTTACTCAAACTAAATAGATTTTTCTCAGAAAAAGAAACAATAAGAGAGGTAAAAAGGGAGCCTACATCCTGGGAACAAATCTTTACTCCTCACACTTCAGATAGAGCCCTAATATCCAGAGTTATACAAAGAACTCAAAAAATTAAACAATAAGCAAATGAATTACCCAATCAACAAATGGGCCAAGGACCTGAACAGACACTTCTCAGAGGAGGACATACAATCAATCAATAAGTACATCAAAAAATTCTCACCATCTCGAGCATTCAGAGAAATGCAAAACAAACCCACCCTAAGATACCATCTCACTGCAGTAAGCTTGGCAGCCATTATGAAGTCAAACGACAACAAGTGCTGGCGAGGATGTGGGAAAAAGGGTACACCTGTACATTGCTGGTGGGACTGCAAATTGGTGCAGCAAATTTGGAAAGCAGTATGGAGATTTCTTGGAAACTTGGGAATGGAACCGCCATTTGACCCAGCAATTCCCCTTCTCGGTCTAATCCCTATAGACCCAAAAATGCATGCTACAGGGACAATGATAAATCTATGTTCATAGCAGCACAATTCACAATAGGAAGACTGTGGAACCAACCTAGATGCCCTTCAATAGATGAATGGATTAAAAAAAATGTGGCATTTATACACAATGGAGTATTACTCTGCATTAAAAAATGACAAAATCATACAATTTGCAGAGAAATGGATGGCATTAGAACGTATTATGCTACGTGAAGAGAGCCAATCACTAAAAAACAAATGCCAAATGTTTTCTTTGATATAAGGAGAGTAACTAAGAACAGAGTTGGGAGGAAGAGCATGAGAAGAGGATTAATATTAAACAGGGGTGAGAGGTGGGAGGGAAAAGGAAAGAGAAGGAAAATTACATAGAAATGGAAGGAAACCCTCATGGTTATACAAAATTAAATACAAGATGAAGTGAGGGGAAAGGGGACAAAAACAAGTGAAAGAAATGAATTACAATAGGTGGGGTAGAGAGAGAGGATTGGAGGGGAGGGGATGGGAGATAGTAGAGGACAGGAAAGGCAGCAGAATACAACAGACACTAGTATAGCAATATGTAAAATAGTGGATGTGTAACTGATGAGATACTGCAATCTGTATACGAAGAAAAATGGAAGTTCATAACCTACTTGAATCAAAGTGTGAAATATGACATGTCAAGAATTATGTAATGTTTTGTAGAACCAACAATAAATATTAAAGGAAAAAAAAACACATGGAGAACTATTTCAATGAAAAATTGACTAGGTTTATAACACCTACACTTTATCATGCAAAAGGTAAGTCCAACTATACACCATGCCTCTTCAGAAGTGCTTGTATTTCTATTCTGTTTGGGTTATTTTTCTTCATCATATTAAAATTAGTAGTCAGAGTTTGGTAGGGTATGCGTTAGTGTCAGGGATTCAGTCTTTGGAATGGAAAATTGGAAAATGAATCCAATGTGTATGCAAATATGTGCTACACAAAAATCTTCCCACTCTCATCCAGAACAATGCCTTGACGTTACCTTCACGCCAAATAAGAAACAATTAGAGGAGAAGAGTTAGAAAATCTGTAAATACATATCTGGAATGGAAAATATTCAGGAGTTCACAAACTTGGAGGTGGTAGAGGAGTATCCCAAAGTAAGGGACAGGGTAAACACTCCACAAACATGGAGGTCTGCTGGCCTAAAGACTTCTAGAGAAACTGCCTCTGAGGATGGGCACTTGAAATATATGTTGTCAGTAGCTTTAGCTTCCTTTGTAGTGAGATCATCAAAGCTGGGTCTGCATCTATGTGACCTGGAGGACATTCTTTCTTGCTTTCCAATACACATGAGGCAGCAGTGCTGAATTATCTCTTCGTATGTAAACTGTGGCCACTGGGGTCTAAGTGTCTCCCTGTGTGGACTGTGAAGCCTTTTGTTCATCCTCCATTTTTGTAGAGTTTCCTGCTGCAGCACTGAGAGTTTGATATTTGCCTCACAAAATACAAGGAGTTCAACTGGAACACAGTCCTGGAGGGAGTTCTGTCATTTGTGGTTTTTCAGGGTCTACAAGAGAATGCACCAACCAGGCTTCATTCCCACATAACTTGCCCCCTTCTCCATAGCAACCTGATTCTGCACATTGCCCTGAAAACTATCCATTTAACAAGACACCTTTACATATAAGTGTCTGGTCACTGCACCGTGTCAGTGACAAACCATTTGGAAATCAATGGCAAAACCACATGGCACAACCACAGATGATTTATCACACACCTGCACACCACAGCTCAGGGCCCACTACTCAGGAAGGTCCAACTTAATGGCATCTCTGTTCTACACCATTTTCATAAATCCCAGTCAATCAAGGCACTGTCTGGTACACTCATGATCAGCAAGAGGTGCTGACAATTTAAGCCACAGCCTCACACAGGGCCCAGAGTCTGATTCAGACATAACCATTTCCAAAACAATTCATCAAAGAGGCACAGGTGATGCCCATTCATTTCCATTTGAAAATTGTTTTCTTCTGGCTTTATAAAGGGGTGGCCTGAGGCAAAGAGGTTCCTGACATTCAGGGCAACAGAACAACAGTTAAGCAAAAGGCCCTAAGCCAGGTTTCACCATAGAGACTTTCCTGGTCACACCAATATCTGAGTTTTCTGGTGTGCTCGCCATTCCTTTCAGCTAACTAGTACATGGCCATGTCACAGAGCTTGGAGGTGGTACATATCTTGGACAAAAAACCATGAGCCTTTCTGGAGAGTTGCCAGAATTCAGGAAGAATTCAAGAACTTAGGATGATACTAGGTGTTGCCCATGGATAAGTCAAGCCTCAGTCCATTCATGAATTGGGCAGGATGAATGCTGTGAAGCTTTCTACTAGACAGGACACACCCATTGAGCCATTTTCTTTTCTAATATCTACAACTAAGGACACAGTGGGATACACAGACATAGAAACAGTCTCCTTGTCAGATGACTTACTAGAAACAGTCCACTCCAAACCAAACAAACCTCCTTTTTTACCTATTCTCAGAATATGAGACAAATCCACAAACTGACATCCACACACACAAAGTCACCTCCTTCCCCAAGTATGTCTGTGACTATCCGGAGTGTCCTCTGACATAGAATGTTCCCCAGTAATGGCCGGTCCTGTCTCAGATCTGGTCTCCTTGGCCAATTCTGTGAAGTTTTCAGGAGGCAGTGGTGAGCCATTTCCTGCCCTCTCAGGAAAGGACCCTCTTCAAAGCTTTCTTGGCATTTGGCCACCCTCACATCAGTAGGTACCAAGAAAGACTGACTCTTTACTTGGTAAATCCAAACAATTGAGCCCACTTGGACTGGGACTGGTACTGGCTCTTGGTGCCTGGCTTCCTGGATCACAGAATTCAGGGAGTTCCATCATGAGAAAAGTGAGGTGAGGTCACTTTCTTCAGAAAATGAATGAGGCCACTGTCTTGGCCACCACTTTGTCCTAACAGTTGCTTCCTAGTGTCTCAGGAAAAGGAGGCTGCCTCTATTTCCTGTGACACTTTCACAAGTTAGAATGGTATAGAAACATAGGCACCTGGGAACAGCTCTCCACACATGCCTGGTTTCATACATCTTCCCTACATTAAGAAGAGATAGGATGATTCAGACACATCCTTTCATCCTGATTGGGTTGTTTGCAAAGGAAGATGACTTTTGCTGTCTCAGGTCCTTCATAGCTGCCTACGTCTTCTCCAGGGATCATTTCTGCATGGATTTTGAGGTACTCAGCAGGTGGAAGATCTCCTAACTTCCTGTATTGTAATACTAACTTTGTCCCTGCTCTTCTGTAAAGTGAGATTGAGTGAACAATCTCAGTTTACAGAATGGTTAGGGTTAATAGCATGTTCGATTTGGGTTATGAATCATTTTGCTGGATGAATAATGATATTGGGAACCTGTGATATTTACAAGAACATGGAGGTGAAATATAAGTATGAAAACAGAAATCTAGGTAATATTTGAAGCCCAGAAGGACTTTGGGCCCTTGATTGGGATACTTAGCTTAAATTATGTTCTGTGTGACCTTTGCATTTTGTGTCCAGAATATTAGTGTGATAATATGTATATGTAGCTAAGGTGACATGAGTATTTCTTTCACCATTTCTGTGAGCAGTATTTTGAAAACTTATAAATTAGTACTGGGAATACTATTAGGTTTACCCTGTTTTGATGAATATAGAGATGATGCATTAATAGACCATACTGTGAATAAATTATATAACTGGTTCCAAATTTAAATAATGGATTGTATTGATATCTGAAAATATATAGAAAATCTTATATTGATATACATACATTCATTCCAACCAGTTATATATCTAATTGTAATGTTAGGGTTATCATTTATCATGAATAGTGTGTGAGTTTTGCCTCAAAAATGATTATGGAATCGAAAATAATATGTTTAGAAAGAAGTCTAGTAAAAAGACCAGTCAAGAAACATGGAGGAACATATGTCTTCCGAAGGAGGAAGTGATTGAAAGTGAACCAAATGTTTATAAATTTTTGAACTTGTGAATGAAAGGAAATATCTTATGATGTCCATGAACTGAAGAAATAATAACGTACCAGGTTTGAATAAAAATGAACTTTAACAAACACAATAGAGACATTAGGAATTTTGGCAAAGTATAGTTCGCAGTGAAAGGTTAATAAAATAAGTACTTGTCACTTCCTGTTTTTCTGTATGCTTAACAAAACACTTTTGAAATATTGAGAACTGTTTGCTAATCTTATTCCCAGAATGTGCTGTCCCCTATTGCCAAACTGCAGAATGTACTCCCTCAACTGGTTGCACGCAAACCGCTCACTCGCCCGGACCCATCAATAAACTTACCCCCCTGCCCTCTCCAAGGAAAATATATAAGCTCTGCTTAAGCTGTTCTCTGGGCTCTCTGCTCTATTCAAGTGAGCTCTGAGCCCCAGCATGCTGGACCCCCAATAAACCCTTTGCTTTTGCATGAGACAGTCTCTTGGTGGTCTCTTCCCCCGATTGTCACCGGACCTTTACATATGGAGGTTCCACTGAGATCCGGCAGCTGTGGACAAGAGACCCCAACGAACTCCTCTCAGGGTAAGTAAGGTGCCTCTTTCTGGTCAGGTTTCAGGTCAGGGCTTGGCAAAATGGATGTCAATGAAGAGCGTGAGCTCTCTCCAACGATGGCTGACAGTCATGTCACAGAGCCACAGGCCAAGTCCCTGGGTGACGTCATAGAGGACTCAAAAAATTGAGGAACAATAGTCTCCATGACTCAGTGATATTTTGTTTCAGATTCGTTATTGCCAACCGATCGGGTTCTGCCAACTACTAAGTCCTGGTCTCAGTGTTGGACTTCCATATCCTGTCTTTATTGTCTTGTCTTGTCTGTGTCGTGTGTTGTTGCTTTTACTGTTTGTGTATCTTTCATTATGGGACAGAGCACTTCAATGCCTCTGTCTCTGACCCTTGATCACTGCACCAAAGTTTGCTTAAGGGATCAGAATCTTTCTTTTTTAGTAAAACGCTGGACCTGGCAGACTCTCTGTGCCTCAGAATGGCTCACCATTGGATTTGGATGGACCCTAGAAGGATCTTTCTACTTCCCACTAATTTAAAAAGTCAGAGATATTGTCTTTCAGCCAGGACCACACAGATACCTGTGAAGACAGATGGCCACTGCCTACCAACCCGGGGACTAGGGAATCAACATCAATATCAAGAAAGAGACTTGTCTACATTAGACGCCATCAGGTGTCATCCATGGAACCCCTCTGAAAGGGACCATAGAAGGTGCTACTTATAACACCTACAGAAGTAAAGGTAGACAGAATCACTTCCTGGATCCATACCTCTCATCTCAAGCCTGTGCCCTGTCCAGACTCTGGCTGGAAACTGTAAAAGACAGATAACCCTTTCAAATTGTGTATTTGCCTTGTCAATAAGGCTATAGACTCTCCCCTTGACCACCAGTAGTCCTAACCCTCATCAGCCCATTCAGCAGCAATGGCTGATCACAAATCTTACTGGAGAAGAAGTATGGTCTATCTCGCATACCGCCCACTTAAGGACATGGTCGCCATCTCTCCACAGAGACATTTGTCAGCTGGCTATAGGTCTTTTCCATTGGGATATCCCTGATGAAGTGGATCCCACTAAAATTCCATTAAATCCCTTCTCTACCATAGATAATGGAAACAAATATTATGGATGTAGGGACACGTGAGCCAGATGCAGTTTGGCTAGCCTAGATTACTATGTTTGCCTGGCGGACTATCAAAGCCATAAACAGTCACGGCTGTGTTGGGGGGAAGCCGACTTCTTCTGTAAGTCATGGGGATGTGAGCATTCAGGGACTGCTTGATGGAACCCAAACTCCTCATCAAATTCTGTACACAGCATTGGCCATATCCAATTAGATAACCAAAATTGATAGCCCCCAGAGGGGTCTCTAGATCCTCAAATTCTGCGTGACCTTTTTAACTTTTGAGAGTGCTCAAATGTGTGAAAGGAGATTCCCCTATGTGGAGGCCTTTTCCCTCCTTTGCTCACATCCTGAACTATGCTTCTCCAATAGATCCTCACCCTCAGCCATCTGCTCCGTACTCTCTGCTCTTACTCTCACCTAAGCAACCTGATTTCTCCCCTCCAATTACTAGATCAAAAACCCAAACCTCCGCCCATTCTATGACCATTGCCCCCTTGTTAAGGTAGCAGGTACTGAGGTACACCTTAACCCACTCACTCCTCTCTTCTCTTGTCATTGCCTGCACCGGGTCCCACCAGGTCCTCTTACTAGCTAACACAAAGCTCAAACCAGCTGAGGAGAGCCCTCAGACCCTTATCGAAGATGTAATGTAAATGGCCTTTGAAGTTGCTTTGTCATCACTGAAAACAGGTTACTAAGTATTTAAAGTCCCTCACAGGCTTTTGGGGATACTAACTCCCATCTTACCCTCTGCTCTACCTGTTGTACTGCTCAAGATTTGTTCCTAGAAAAATCCAAAACCCCTTTCCCATTATTCTTTTACATCTCTCCTACCTCATTCTCAGATCCACGGAGCTGCTCACAGCCACGCCTTCCCCGTCTTCCCCCTCTGTACCAGGCCCACAGAAATGTCTTAACTGACCTTCTCCAGAAATCTTCAACATAGCTGAATTTAGGACTTTCAGAAAAAGAGTCCGTATAAAAAATTTCTAAGTACATAAACTTCCTCTTTTCGTGTTGCCCTATTCTACTTGGCCACTGGCTAAAAAAATCAGCAATCCTAAGCTAGACACCACCTTACTAGTTTTTCACAAAATATGTGAACAAGGCCTTGGCCTTGAGCTGAGGCTTCACAGAGATGGCTACATTTGTAAGATAAAGAAGTTACCAACTGGGCTCCATGGTAACAGTTGGGAGGGGGAAAAATAAAGGGAATATAATGCTCTCCCTCACCCAGGTGTCCTTGAAAAGTTAACTTTCCCACAAAAGAGGAAAAAAACAGAATACAAACTGCTTTTTGTGAACTGCTTAAGACTGTGAACTTCTGAGCCCCTTCCCTTATATGTTCGGTACAAAATTCAGAAAGTACCTAAACTTGGGGTTCCGGGGATTTAATTGATTACAAAAGAAGTAATGCCCTCTGAATCTGGTTGCAAACAAATAGGACTGTTTTCCTGTCTTTGGTACTATCTTAGGTGCCTTGCCTTGTCCGTCCCTACAACAGTATAATTCTATATACTTAAAACATTGTTTATGTTTTCATGAAGTGGTCAACAGATGTGATTAATTGTGTAGTTGTGCAAATGTTTCCCAGAGTGCTCTATCAACACAGGTTCATTTGAAGATCAAATAGGGGGGGCATAAAACCTAGTTCCACTGGGAACATATATCACTCACTTTTGCGATCCTATTAGGAATACATGTTGCTGCAAGGGTGGGCACAAGAACCACTGCCTTGGTCCATGGGACAAAACAAATGACCCAAATAGAAGCAGCTATAGACCAAAACTTAAAGATATTAGAAACCTCCATAACAGCATTGCAGGAATCTTTAACCTATCTCTCTTAAGTTGTTTTACAGAACAGTCGAGGATTGGAACTCCTCTTCATGTGAGAAGAGGGCCTTTGTTTTGCATTGATGGAAGAATGTTGTTTTTATGCCAACCATATTGGAGTTGTAAAAAAATCTATGAGTAAATTAAAAAGATGACTTGAAGAGTGTCAACGACAGAGAGAGGCCAAAAAAGGGTGTTTTGAATCTTGGTTCACAAAGTTCCCCTGGTTAACTACGCATTTATCAACCCTGGCCGGTCCAATAATAATCCTCATATTATTGCTAACTATTAAACCCTGCTTGCTCAACCATGTAATTTATTTTCTCCAAGCTCAAATTGGACAAGTTAAACTAATGGTAATACCCCACTAGCAGACATAGAATGTGACACCCCCCAATGATCATTTTTATGATTAAAAGTAGCCAGAAAAAGAAGTGTCGAATGAAAGGTTAATAAAATATGTAGTTGTCACTTCCTGTTTTTCTGTACGCTTAACAAAACACTGTTGAAATCTTGAGAAATGTTTGCCAATCTTGTTCCCAGAATGTGCTGTCCCCAACTGTCAAACTGCAGAATGTACTCCTTCACCAGGTTGCATGCAAATTGACCACTCGCCCTGACACATCAATAAACTTCCCTCCCTGCACTCGCAAGGGAAAGTATTTAACCTCTGCTTAAGCTGTTCTCAGGGCTCTCTACTCTTTTCAAGTGAACTCTGAGCCCCAGCATGCTGGACCCCCAATAAACCCTTTGCTGTTACATGAGATAGACTCTTGGTGGTCTCCTCTTCCGACACTCGACCGACCTTTACTTGGATGATTGAATGTAGAAGAGAACATCCAGTCAAAAATGCATAGTCAGTGGGATTAGGAATATAGTCCGTAGGTTTAGGAAGAAGAGTGAGTATAGGATTTGGACCAAAAGTTCTTTAGTAATAGGGTTTCGGTTAGAGAATGAATGTAAATGTCAGCACATGTGAAGAATGAGTCACAATGATGAACTGGGGAAAATATGTAGGAAAGCAGATATCAATAGAGACATTAGGAAATCAGGCAAAGTATAAAGTGAGTGATAGGATTAGACATTATCAACAGGGTTGAGTTTCAATATATAATCTTAGGAAGAAACAAATATGTAGTCACCAATAGGATTGACATTTGAGAGTATTAGGCAACCTGGACATGAATGTTTTTAATAATACAGCTTCACTTTCTATTTAGCCTTTGGTACAATCATAAGTGTGACTTTTGCATTTTGTGTTCCGAATATTACTGTGATAAAATGTATATGTAGATCAGGTGACATGAGTATTTCTTCCACAATTTCTGGGAGCAATATTTTGAAGACGTATAAATTGAAGACTCTAGGATATGCCAACAAACAATTCTTACACAAACTTTTACCAATGTGGTTCCAAAGGTAGAGGCGCATACGCAAGGAATGGAAAGTGAACTAATTCTAACCAAAAAAAAAAAGAAAAAAAAATTGATACTTTATCTTCCACTTCTTGTGCCACTCCTGTTTCAAATTACTTAGTCTTGACTGCATGTCTCCTGCAGAAATAATCAAAATCTCTGGAATACGTCTTTTGTTTGTTTTGCTTTTGCGGTGCTGCAGATAGAACCCAGGGCCTCCACATGCTTCGGAAAGCACTTGACTGCTAAACTACATCCATGCTCCCCACCCCCACTATTTTTTGTTGTTTTGAGAAAGGGTCTTAGTAGCTGGGATTTCAGGCATGTACTATTGCACCAGACTCCTGAATATATCTTGCCACTACATTTAGATGCAGAATTGGCTCAACAATAAGAAATTAAGAGGGTGTGAATAAAATAGTAATAGTGAAGAACCACTAAGAATACAGAGAAAGCACACTAAACAATACCTTTTGTTCAAATGCAATCTCTTTTAAAAGATTTTTTAAATGGATGACAATAAACTTCTGAAAAACAGACACAAATATCTTTCCTATCCTTTGCCTGAATTTCAATACTTTAAATTTTATTTTAATTACAGCTTTACTGAGATACAAATTTATATACAATGCAATCTATTGTATCACATGTGTATCTATTTTATATCCAGTATGGTTATTTCAATAAAATGACACACTAACTTTTCTGAATGAGTAGAATTACTAGTTACTACTAGGGTTCAATTCCTAGCTTTGCAAAAGCAAACAAACAAACAAACAAAGTTGGCTAACGGATCATATATTCTAATATTCCTAGCATTTTTTTCAGTACAAAAAACCCACATTATCCCACAAAGGGATATGAAATAGAATTATATTTTTTCATCTGGGTATGCTAAAGACAAGTCTATTTAGAAAATCCTGTTGTTTCAAATGTTGTTGAAAATAATATAAAAATACTTTAATAAAGAATGCAAAATAAAAAAAATAAATTAGTATTGGGGGTACAAAGAGGTGTACCCTGTGTCTATGAATATAGAAGTAATTCATGAATTGACAATACTGTGAATAAATAATATAACTGATTCCACTTCAAATAATGGATTGATAGAATTGATATCTGAAAATATATAAGAAATCTTTTATTGATATAGAATCATTCATTCCAATGAGTTATACATCTAATGGTAATATTAGGGTTATATTCTATCATGAAAGGTGTGTGAGATCTGCTTCAAAAGTGAGAATGGAAAAGGAAAATAATGTGTTTGGAAAGAAGTCTCATGAAAAGACCAGTCAAGAAACATAGAGGAATGCATGTGTTCTGAAGTAGAAAGTGATTGAAAGTGACACAAATGCAAATAATTTTGCTAACTTGTGGATGAAATACATATCCTATGATGTGAATAAACTGAAGAAATAGTAAAGTACCAGTGTTGAATAAAAATGAACGTCAAAATGTACATCATGTCCCATAGTAATCTACTTGGATTGATGTTAAACTGGGTCAGTTACTGTAGAAATATTAGGATTTGTATGCACCATTCACTGATGTTACTTTTCAGTACTAGAAAACAAATATGTATTTCAGGTGGATGAATAATTCTGAGAATAATCTTGTGAAAAGTTTATTATAAATCCACATACATAAATATGAATGAATTTAGGGTGTGTAAAAGAAGACAGAAGTATTTCATATTTTTAAAAATTTGGAGAGTGTATATGTATATATATATACACACACACACACACACACACACACACACAAACAAACACATATACACACAGAGACATTGAAATGTAGCAATATATATGCCAATTGAAATTGATGTAGAAATACATATCGTCCAAAGATCCAAAAATATTTAATTTACTGAACATGGATTTGTGTATAATGTTGTTCAACTAGGAAGCTCCCCCTTAGGTTAAATTTTCAGTTCCAACAGCATTTAGGAGGAGTAATCTCTTCTCATAATTTGTATCTGCCAAGTCAGCCACCTCACAAGAATGTACATTTGATACCAGGTAGGATTCTATATGTGCATATAAAAATGCATGTGCTGAATAGGCTACAGACAAACGGAGACAGGAATTCAAATACTTGTTAAATTTAAAAACACATGGACAACTATGTCAACAAAATATTGATTAGATTTATAACTCCTACACTATATAATGCAAAAGGCAAGTTCAACTATACACCATGCCTCCTCTGAACTTCTTGGATTTCTATTCTGTTTGGGTTATTGTTCTCCATCATATTAGGATTAGTAGTCAGATTCTAGTAGGTTATGGGTTAGTGTCAGGAATTCAGTATTTCGAATGGAAAATTGGAAAATGAATCCAATGTGTATGCAAATATGTGCTACAAAAAAATCTTCCAACTCTCATCCACAACAATGCCTTGAAATTACCTTCACCCCAATTAAGACACAATTAGAAGAGAAGAGGTAGAAAATCTGTGAATATATATCTGTAGTGGAATATGCTCAGGAGTTCACCATTTTGGAGGTTGTAGAGCAGTTTCCAAAAGTAAGGGACAGGGTAAACACTCCACAAACATGGAGCTCTGTTGGCCAAAAGATTTCTTGAGAAACTGCCTCTGAGGGTGGGCACTTGAAATATATGTGTTTGTCAGAAGTTTTAGCTTCCTTTCTAGTGAGACCATCAAAGCTTGGTCTGTATCTATGTGACATGAAGATCTTGGTTTCTTATTTTCCAATGATCCTGAGGCAGCAGTGCTGATTTCTCTCTTTGTATGTAAACTGTGGCCACTGGGGGCTAAGTGTCACCCCATGTGGACTCTGAAGCCATTTGTTCATCCTCCAACTTTTGTGGTGTTTCTTGCTGCTGAACTGGGACATTGGTATTTGCTTCACGAAATACAATGAGTTCAACTGGAACACAGTGCTGGAGGAAGTTCTGTCACGTGTTGTGGGTCACGTTCTGCAGGAGAATGTACCAGCCAGGCTTCAATACCAGATAGCTTGTCCCCTTAACCTCAGCAACCTGATTCTTAACATTACCCTGAAACCTCTCCATATAACAAGATGCCTTCACATAGAAGGGTCTGCTGGCTGCACCATGTCAGTCACAAGCCATTTGGAAGTCAATAGCAGATCCACATGGTCCCACCACAGATATTTTATCACACACTACTGCTCTAGGTCCACTACTCAGCAGGCTCCAACTTATTGGCATCGCTGTTCTAGATAATTTTTATGAAACTCAGTCAATAAAGGCCCTGGCTAGTATACTCATGATCAGCAACAGACCATTTAAGAGTTCTCCAGTGCCACCTGTTAATGGCCTCCACAGGGCTTTGAAGAACTCATTTGACCCAAAGAATGCCTAATCTCACTTGATGGAGGTCAGGAACCTTACAGAGGAAGGCAAGAGACTTCATCCACAATTACTGATCTTTTTGCCATTTTGGTTTTGAATGCACACATGGGATCTTTCTTTAGATCCATCAGGTGCTGAGAATCTAAGCTATAGCCTCACATAGGACCAAGAGGCTGATTCAGACGCATCCCTTTCCAAAGCAATTAAGCACAGAGCCACAGTTGATGCCCATTTATTTCCATTTGAAAACTTTTTTCTTCAGGATTCACAAAGGGATGGCCTGAGGCAAAGACTTTCCTGACATTCAGGGCAACAGAACAATAGCAAAAGGCCCAAAGCAGGGTTTATCCACTGAGACTTTCCTGGACACACTGATATTAGAGTTTTCTGAGACGCTCGCCATTCCCTTCATCTATCTTGTACATGGCCATGTCACTCAGATTGGAGGTGGTACATATCTTGGACACAAAACAATGAGCCTATTCTTGAGAGTGACCAGAATTGAGGAAGAAATCAGGAACTTAGGAAGATTGCAGGTGTTGCCCATCCATAAGGCAAGGGGCAGTCCACTCGTAAATTGGGCAGGATGAATGCTGTGAAGATTTCTACTAGACAGGACACATTGATGCATTCTTTTTTCTAAGGTCTACAACCACGAACACAGTGGGTTACAAAGACATGCAAAAAATCGCCTTGTCAAACGACTTACTAGAAGCAGTCCACTCCAAACCAAACAAACCGCCTTTCCTACCTATTCTCATAAGAAGAGACTAAACCACAAAATCACACACACACGCGCAAACGCACCTCCTTCATTCAAGTAGGTCTGTGACTATCTGGAGTGTCCTCTGACTGGTGGGCCATACTATGTTCCCCCAAAAGGCCTGTCCTGTCTCAGATCTGGTCGCGGTGAACCACTACCTGCTTTCTCAGGAAAGGCCCCTCTTCAGAACTCTCCTGGCATTTGAAATCCTCATATCAGTAGGTACCAAGGAATACTTAGTCTATCCTTGGTTTTTCCAAACAATGGAGCCCACTGGGACTGGAACTGTGACAAGGTCTTGGTATTCTCTGTCTTCCTGGAGCCCAAGGTCAGGGAGTTTCTTCACCAAGGAAGTGAGGTAGGTCGCTTCATTCAGGAACTGAGTGAGTTTACTGCCTTTGCAACCACTTTGTCCTAACAGGTGATTGCAAGGTTCCCATGAGGTGGAGGCTGCCCCTACTTCCCGAGACAGTTTCAACAGTTAGAATGGTATATCAACCATAGGAATCCGGGAACAGCTCTCCACACAGGCCTGGTTTGGTCCCTCTTCTCTACATTAAGAAAAGAGAGGCTGATTCAGACACAATGCTTCATCCTGTGTACGTTGTTTGCCATGGAAGATGACTTTTGCTCTCTCAGGTCCTTCATAGCTGCCTATGTCTTCTCCAGGGATCGTTTCTGCTTAAAACTTTGAGGATCTCAGCATCTGGAAGATCCCCTACATTCCTGTATTGTAAGACCAACTCTGTCACTGCTCTTCTGTAAAGTTAGATTGAGGGAACAGTGTTTGGTTAGGCTTAATAACAGGTTGGATTTGGATTAAGAATCATTCTGAGCGATGAATAATGGTATTGGGAATGTGCGATATTTACAAGAATATTTAGGTGAAATATAAGTATGAAAACAGAAATCTAGGTAAAATTTGAAGCCCAGAAGGGCATTGGGCCTTTAATTGGGATACTTAGCTTTGACTTACGTTCTGCACAGATGTCTTAAATAAATCCATATACAATGTCATAGGACCTTGTACCTTGGATGATTGAATGTCACGAGAATATCCAGTCAAAAAGCTATAGTCGGTAGGATTAGGAAAAGTGTCGGTAGGTTTAGAAAGAATAGTGATTATAGGTTTTGGAGGAAATGTTTTTAGCAATTGGGTTTCGGTTAGAAAGTGAATTTAAATGTCAGCACATGTGAAGAGTCAGTCAAAATGATAAACTGGGAAAATATTTAGGAAAGCAGAAATCAATAGAGACATTAGGATATCAGGCAAAGTATAAAGTGAGTGATAGGATTACACATTTTCAACAGGCTTGAGGTTGAATATATAATCTTAGGAGGAAACAAATATATAGTCACCAATAGGATTGACATTTGAGAGCGGTAGCAACCTGGACAGGAATATTTTTAGTAATCCATGCTCACTTTTCATTTAGGTTTTGGTACAATCATAACTGTGACCTTTGCATTTTGTTTCCAGAATATTACTGTGATAACATGTACATGTAGATCAGGTGACATGAGTATTTCTTCCACCATTTCTGGGAGCAATATTGTGAAGACGTATAAGTTAGTACTGGGGGTACAAATAGGTGTACCCTGTCTCTATGAATAGAGATAATGCATGAATAGACCATACTGTGAATAAATAGTATTACTGGTTCCAACTTTGAATAATGGATTGAATTGATAAATGAAAATATAGAGGAAATCTTATATTGATATATATACATTCATTAAAACCAAATATACATCTAATGGTAATATTAGGGTTATGGTTCATCATGAAGAGTGTGTGAGTTTTGCTTCAAAAATGATTAAGAAAATCAAAAAAAAACCTCATGAAAAGATCAGTCAAGAAACATGGAGTTATACATGTGTTCTGAAGCAGGAAGTGATTGAAAATGAAACAAATGCCTATTAATTTTCGAATTTCTAGATGAAATATATATTTTATGATGTGCATAAACGGAAGAAATTGCAATGTACCAGTGTTGAATAAAAATGAATTTCAAAATACACATCATGTCCCATAGAAATCTATTTGCATTGATGTTAAACTGGGTAAGTTACTGCAGAAATACAAGGATTTGTATGCACCATTCACTGAAGATAGTTCTCAGTACGAGGAAACAAATATGTTTTTCAGGTGTGTGAATATTCCTGGGAATAATCTCGTGAAAAGTTGATTAAAAATCCACATACATGAATATGAATTATTTTAGGGAGTGTATAATAAGACACATATTTCATATTTTGAAAAATCTGGAGAGTATGTATACACACACACACACAAACAGACTTTAAAAAGTAGGAATATATATGCCAATTGAAATTAACCATGAAATATATATCATCCACAGATCAGAAATATTTATTTTACTGAACATGGGTTTTTGTGTAAAGTTGTTCAACCAGGAAGCTCACCCATTGGTTGAATTTTCAGTTCCAGCATCATTTAGGAAGAGTGAACTATTCTAACAATTTGTATCTGCCAAGTGAGCCATCTCACAAGAATGTACGTGTGATTCCAGGTAGGATTCTATATGTGCATATAAAATTACATGTGCTGAATAGGCTGCAGAGAAAGGGAGTCAGGTATTCACATATTTGTTAACTTTAGAAATACATGGAGAAATATTTCAACAGAAAATTGACTAGATTTATAACTCCTACCCTATATAATGCAAAAGGCAAGTCCCACTATACAACATGCATCCTCTGAACTGCTTATATTTCTATTCTGTTTGGGTTTTTATTCTCCATCATATTAGGATTAGTAGTCAGAGTCTAGTAATGTAGTGGTTAGTGTCATGGATTCAGTATTTGTAATGGAAATTTGGAAAATGAATCCAATGTGTATGTAAATATATGCTACACAAAAATCTTCCCACTCTCATCCAGAAAAATGCCTTGACATTACCTTCGCACCAAGAAAGACACAATTAGAGGAGAAGAATTAGAAAATGTGTGAATACATATATTCAATGAAAAATCCTCAGAAGTTCACAACCTTGGAGGTGGTAGAGGAGTTTCCAAAAGTAAGGGACAGGATAAACACTCCACAAACATGGAGCTCTGCTGGCCTAAAGACTTCTTGAGAAATGCCTCTGAGTTTGGGCACTTGAAATATATGTTGTTTTCAGGAGCTTTAGCTTCTTTCTAGTGAGACCATCAAAGCTGGGTCTGCATCTATGTGACCTGGAGGACATGGCATCTTATTTTTCAATGAACATGAGGCAGCAGTGCTGGTTTCTCTCTTTGCAGGTAAACTGTGGCCACTGGGGGCTAAGTGTCTCCCCGTTTGGACTGTGAAGCAATTTGGTCATGATCCACTTTTCGTTGTGTTTCTTGCTGCTGCACTGGGAGTTTGGTGTTTGCTTCATGAAATACAAGGAGTTTATCTGGGACACAGTGCTGGAGGGAGTTCTGTCACGTGTGGTGGGTCAGTGTCTGCAGGAGAATGCACCAACCAGGCTTCTATCCACATAGCTTTCCCCCTTGACCATAGCAACCTGATTCTGAACATTGCCCTGAAACCTCTGCATATAACAAGATGCCTTTACATAGAAGGGTCTGCTGCCTGCACCATGTCAGTCACAAGGCATTTGGAATCCAATGGTAGATCCTCATGGCCGTACCACTGATGTTTTATCACACACCTGCCCACCACTGCTCTAGGTCCACTTCTCAGCAGACTCCAACTTACTGGCATCTGTGTTCTACACCATGTTAAAGAAACCCAGTCAATCTAGGCACTCTGTGGTATACTCATGATCAGCAACAGGACATCCAAAGGTTCTCCAGTGCCACCTGGTCATGGTAATTTTAAAAATTTCATGATATTTATGTAACCATTTTCAAGGATGAAGTTGGAGGCATTGTGGGTTTCAATTATTCAGAAACCATTAAATGGTGAGGAATCTCATTTTAATGAAAGCTCTGGAGAACTCTCACAGGCAAGGCTTCCCAAATAGTGGCCAAAACGTCACTTGAAGCCAGGCCCATTGAGGTCTAAAATGTGAGGTCCATGTGTGTTTTGACTCTCAATTGTGGCTGCCAAGTCTTTCAGAATAAAATTATGTGATTCTCTGGCTGAGATTCCCAGTGAACTGTGGAAAGTCCCCCTGGGACTAGATCTCAGCTTCCAATGGCGACTCTCATGCATTGCCTCCGAAAATCTTAACACAATTCATGGCAATTCTTCTCTGAGGTCAGTTCAAGAACTGAGTCTCTAAGGGGAATCACACCAGAATTCAACCCAGGTTGAACCAGTAATCTCTCACAATTAAAACCTAAACACTCCCACATGACCCTCATCTTCTTCCATATAGACACTCATCATAACCTCTCGCTGGAGGTTTCCATGAGGGCACAGCCCAAGACAGTGTCCAAAATAAGCTTCCTTGTCCCTCATTTGCCTAAAATCACGTTTGCCTGGACACCCTTCCTATGAACCAGGAGTGATCAAATAGGCCTGACATTTATACTGCTCCACTTCTCCAATTTGAGGCCTACTGACTTAGGGGTTTAAATTCTTTTTGGGAATTGGACGCATGAGAAAACACAAGAACTATGGGCAAGCCACTGCAGAGCTTTGAAGAACCCATTTGACACAAAGGATCCCTATTCTTCCTTGATGGAAGTAAGTGCCCTACCAGAGGAAGGCAAGAGACTTCATCCACAATGACTCTACTTTTAGCCATTTTGGTTTTGGATGCACATATGGAATCTTTCTTTAGATCCATAAGGTGCATAGAATCTAAGCCACAGCCTCACACAGGGCCAAGAGGCTGATTCAGACACATCCCTTTCCAAAGCAATTAAGGAAAGAGCCACAGGAGATGCACATTTATTTCCAATTGAAAAGTCTTTTGTTAAGGCTTCCAAAAGTGTTGGCCTGAGGAAAACACCTTCCTGACATTCAGGGCAACAGAAAAATATGTATGCATAAGGCCCAAAGCAGGGTTTCTCCACTGAGATATTCCTGGTCACACTGCTATCTGAGTTTTCTGAGATGCTCGGCCATTCCATTCAGCTATCCAGTACATGGCCATTTCACAGACCTTGGAGGTGGTACATATCTTGGACACACAACCATGAGTCTATTCTTGAGAGTGACCAGAATTGAGTAAGAAATCAGGAACTTAGGAAGATTGCAGGTGTTGCCCATCCATAAGGCAAGCCGCAGTCCATTCATAAATTGGGCAGGATGAATGCTGGGAAGCTTTCTACTAGACAGGACACATCCATTGATGCATTCTCTTTTCTAATGTCTACAACCACTAACACAGTGGGATACACAGACATAGAAAAACTCGCATTGTCAAAGGACTTAGAAGAATCAGATAATTCCAAACCAAACAAACCTCCTTTCCTACCTATTCTGAGAACATGAGACAAAACCACAAACCCCACCCAAACTCACAAATTCAACTTCTTCCCCCAAGTAGGTCTGTGACTATCCGGAATGTCCTCTGACTTGTGGGCCATACTGTGTTCTCCCGAAATGGCCTGTCCTGCCTCAGATCTGGTCACCTTGGCCAACTCTGTGAAGTTGTCAGGAGCCAGTGTTGAGCCACTACCTGCTTTCTCAGGAAAGGCCCCTCTTCAGAGCACTCCTGGCATTTGGCCATCCTCACATCAGTAGGTACCAAGAATGACTGACTCTGTCCTTGGTAAATCCAACAAGTGAGCCCACTGGAACTGTGACTGGGACTGGCTCTGGGTGCCTGGCTACTTGGATCACAAGTTCAGAGAGTTCCATCACCAAGGAAGTTAGGAAGGTCATTTCTTTGGGAACTGAATGAGGTCACTGCCGTGGCAACCACTTTGTCCTAACACTTGCTTCCAAGGGTCCCATGAGATGGAGGCTGCCCCTAATTCCTGAGACACTTTCAAAAGTTAGAATGGTATACCAACCATAGGTACCCAGGAACAGCTCTCCACACAGGCCCGGTTTGCTCCATCTCCTCTACGTTAAGGATAGAGAGTCTGATTCAGACTCAACCCTTCATCCTGACCAGGTTGTTTTCCATGGAAGATTACTTTTGCTCTCTCCGGTCCTTCATAGCTGCCTACATCTTCTCCAGGGATAATTTCTGCATTGACCTTTGAGATTTTCAGCAGGTTGAAGATCCCCTACATTCCTGTATTGTAAGAACAAATCTGTCCCTGCTCTTCTGAATACTTAAATTGATGGAACAATGTATGGTTAGTGTTATTAACATGTTCAATTAAAACCAAAACACTACCACATGGCCCTTATATTCTTCCATATAGACACTCATCATTACCTCTGGCTGGAGGTTTCCACAAGGGGCGAAGCCCAAGACAGTGTCCAAAATAAGTTCCCTTGCCCCTCATTTGCCTAAAGTCTGGGTTTCCTGGACACCCTTCCTGTGAACCAGGATTGATCAAATAGGCCTGCCATTAATAATGCTCTTTTTCTCCTTTTTGAGGCCTACTGAACGTGAGGTATTGATTCTTTATGTGATTTGGAGTCATGTGAAACCCAAGCACCTTTTCTCGTCTTTGAAGAACTCATTAGACCCAAAGGATCCCTATTCGTACTTGATGGAGGTGAGGAGCCTAACAGAGGAAGCAAGAGACTTCATCAACAATGTCTGATCTTTTTGCCATTTTGGTTTTGGATGCACACATGGGATCTTTCTTTAGATCCATCAGGTGCTGAGATTCTAAGCCACAGCCTCACACAGAGCCGAGAGGATGATTTAGACACATCCTTTTCTAAAGCAATTAATCTAAGAGCCACGGGTGATGCTCATTCATTTCCATTTGAAAGCAGTTTCTTCAGGCTTCACAAACTGGTGGTCTGAGGCAAATACCTACCTGACATTCAGGTCAACAGAACAGTAGGTAAGCAAAAGGCACAAAGCAGGGTTTCTCTACTGAGACTTTACTGGTCACACTGATATCTGAGTTTTCCGAGATCCTCCCCATTCATTTCAGGTATCCAGTAAATGGCCATGTCACAGAGCTGGGAGGTGGTACATATCTTGGACAAAAAAATGAGCCTATTCTGGAGAATGGCCAGAATTCAGGAAGAAAACAGGAACTAAGGAAAATAGTAGGTGTTGCCCATCGATAAGGCAAGCAACAGTCCATTCATAAATTGGGCAGGATGTGTGCTGGAATGCTTTCTACTTGTCAGGACACATGCATTGATACATTCACTTTTCTCATATCTACAACCACCGACAAAGTGGGATACACAGACATAGAATCACTCACCATGTCAAATGACTTATTAAAAACAGTCCACTCCAAACCAAACAAACTGCCTTTCCTACCTATTCTCAGAACATGAGACAAAACCATAAACTCACATCTACACCCACAAAGGCATATCTTTTACCCACATAGGTCTGTGAGTAACCAGAGTGTCCTCAGACTGATAGGCCATACTATGTTCCCCCGAAATGGCCTGTCCTGTCTCAGATCTGGTCTCCTTTACCAACTCTCTAAAGTTTTCAGGAGCCATCGGTGAGTCACTACCTGCTTTCTCAGGAAAGGCCCCTCTTCAGAGCTTTCCTGGCATTTAGTGATCCACAAGAAAGACTGACTCTGTCCTTGGTAAATCCAAACAAGTGAACCCACTGGGAAAGGGACTGGGACTGGCTCGTGGTGCCTGGCTTCCTGGATCCCAAGTTCAGAGGGTTCCATCACCAAGGAAGTGAGGTAGGTCACTTCCTTCAAGAACTGAATGAGGTCACTGCCTTGGCAACCACTTTGTTCTAACATTTGCTTCCAATGGCTCCATGACATGGAGGCTGCCCCTACTTCCTGTGTCACATTCACAAGTTAGAATGGTATACCAACCATAGGCAAGGGAACAGTCAGAATCTACTAGGGTATGGCTTACTGTCAGGAATTCAGTATTTCAAATAGAAAATAGGAAAATGAATCTAATGTGTATTCAAATATATGCTAGACAAAAATCTTCCCACTGTCCTCTACAACAATGCCTTGATATTTCCTTCACCACAAGTTAGACACAATTAGTGGAGAATAGTTTGAAAATCTGTGAATATATATCTGGAAAAAAAATGAATGGAGTTCACAACCTTGGAGGTGGTAGAGGAATTTCCAAATGTAAAAGAAAGGATAAACACTCCACAAACATGGAGCTCTGGTGGCCTAATAAATTTTTGAGAAACTGCCTCTGAGTTTGGGCCCTTGAAATATTTGTTGTTGTCAGGAGCTTTAGCTTCCTTTGTAGTGAGACCATCAAATCTGGGTCAGCATCTATGTGACCTGGATGACATGGTTCCTTATTTTCTATTGAACATGAGGCAGCAGTTCTGAATTCTCTCTTTGTAGGTAAACTGAGGCCACTGGGGTCTAAGTGTCTAACTGTGTGGTCTGTGAAGCCATTTGGTCATACTCGAATTTTTGTGGTGTTATTTACTGCAGTACTCTGAGTTTGGTATTGGCTTCATGAAGTACAAGGAGATAAACTGGGACACAGTCCTAGAGGGAGTACTCTCATATGTGGTGAGTGAGGGTCTGCAGGAGAATGCACCAACCAGGCTTCTATCCCAAAAAGCTTGCACCCATGTCCATAGCAACCTGATTCTGAACATTGCCATGAAACCTCTCCATATAACAAGATCCCTTTATTTGTAAGGGTCTGCTGGCTGCACCATGTCAGTCACAATCCATTTGGAAGCCAAGGGAAGAACCATGTGGCCAAACGACAGATGTTTTATCATACACCTGCCAACCACTGCTCTAGGCCCACTACTCAGCAGGCTCCAACTTTCTGGCATCTCTGTTCTACAACATTTTCATGAAACCCAGTCAATCAGGGCACTGTCTGGTATACTCGTGATCAGCAACAGACATCCAAAGATTCTCTAGTGCCACCTGTTCATAGGAATATCAAAAATTTTATGGTGTTTATCTAGCCAATTTTCAAGGATGAAGTTGGAGGCACTGTGGGTTTCAATTCATTCAGGAACCATGAAATAGTGAGGAAGCTCATTTCAATGAAAGCTCGGGACAACTCTCACAGGCAAGGCTTCCCAAGGAGTGGCCAAAAGGTCACATGAAGCCAGGCCCATTGAGGTTTACAATTGAGGTCCATGTGTGTTTTGACTCTCAACTATGGCTGCTAAGTCTTTCTGAATAAAGTCATGTGATATCCTGGCTGAGAATCCCAGTGCTCTTTGGAAAGCCAACCTGGGCCTAGATCTCAGTCTCCAAGGGCAACTCTCATGTGTGGCCTCCTAAATTCCAAACACAATTCATGCCAATACGTCGCTGAGATCTGTTCCAGAACTCAGTCTCTAAAGGGAATCACACAAGAGTTAAAGCCCAGGTTGACCCTGGAATCTTTTCCAACCGTAACACAAATGACCACAATTAAACCAAAACACTCCAACATGGCCCTCATCTTCTTCCATATAGACAGTCATAATAAACTCTGGTTGGAGGTTTCCATGAGGGGCGCAGCCCAAGACAGTGTTCAAAATAAGCTCACTTGCCACTCATTTGCCTAAAGTCAGGGTGGCATGGAAACCCTTCCTGTGAACGAGGGGTGATCAAATAGGCCTGCCATTAATACTGCTCTACTTCTCCAATTTGAGGCCTACTCTCTGTGGGGTATAGATTCTTTATGAGAATTGGGGTCATGAGAAAACCCAAGCACCTATGGCTACCCTCTGAAGGGATTTGAAGAACCCATTTGAGTGAACCAAGGAGTTGGATCAAAAGACTTTAGATATAGGGTTTTGGTTAGAGAGTGAATGTAAATTTCAGCATATGTGAAGAGTCAGCCACAGTGATGAACTGGGGAAAATGTGTAGGAAAGCAGATATCAATAGAGATATTAGGAAATCAGGCAAAGTACAAAGAGAGTGATAGGATAAGACATTTTTAACAGGGTTGAGTTTGAATATACAATCTTAGGAAGAAACAAATATGTAGTCACCAATAGGAATAATATTCGAGATCATTAGTGAATCAGGACATGGATGTTGTTAGTAATACATGCTCACTTTCAATATAGGCTTTGGTACAATCATAAGTGTGACACTTGCATTTTTTTGTCAGGAATATTACTGTGATGAAATGCATATGTATATCAGGTGACTAGAATATTTCTTCCACCATTTTTGAAAGCAATATTTTAAAGGCTTATAAATTAGTATTGGGGATACAAATAGGTATACCCTGGGTCTATGAATATAGAGATGATTCTTTATTAGACCATACTGTGAATAAATAATATAACTGGTTCAAAATTTAAATAATGGATTGAATTGATATCTGAAAATATACAAGAAATCTTACATTGATATACATACATTCTTTCCGAACAGTTATACATCTAATGATAATATTAGTGTTACGGTTTATTATGAAGAGTGTGTGAGTTTTGTTTCAAAAGTGATTATGGAAATCGAAAATAATGTGTTTGGAAAGAATCTCATGAAAAGAACAGTCAAGAAACATGGAGGAATACATGTCTTCTCAAGTAGGAAGTGATTGAAATTGAACCAAATGCCTATAAATTTGTAAAATTGTGGATGAAATGATATATCCTATATTGCCCATAAACTGCAGAAATAGTAATGTACCAGTGTTGAATAAAAATGAACTTCAAAATACACATCATGTCCCATAGGTGTCTACTTGCATTGATGTTAAAGTGGGTGAGTCACTGTAGAAATATTAGGATTTCTTAGCACCATTCCCTGAAGTTAGTTTTCAGTACTAGGAAACAAATATGTATTTCAGTGGATGTATATTTCTAAGAATAATCTTGTGAAAAATTGATTATATATCCCCATACAGGAACATGAATGAATTTAGGCAGTGTATAGTAAGACACTTATATTTCATATTTTGAAAATCTGGAGACTATATATATATAGACACAAACACACACACATTATAATGTAGCAATATATATGCCAATTGAAATTCATCATGAAAAATAACTCATCTGCATATCAAAAAATATTCATTATACTGAACATGGATTATGTATAATGTTGTTCATCTAGGAAGGTCACCCATGGGTTGAATTTTTAGTTCCAACAGCCTTTAGGAGAAGTGATCTCTTCTCACAATTTGTATCTGCCAAGTCAGCCACCTCACAAGAATTTACGTGTGAAACCAGGTAGGATTCTATTTGTGCATATAAAAATACATGTGCTTAAGAGGCTAAAGAGAAAGAGAGACAGAAATTCACATATTTCTTAACTTTAAAAACACATGGAGAATTATTTCAACAAATAATTGACTAGATTTATAACTCCTACCTTATATCATGCAAAAGGCAAGTACAAATACACACCATGCCTCTTCTGAACTGCTTGTATTTCTATTCTGTTTTGGTTATTTTTCTCATCATATTAGTATTAGTAGTCAGAGTCTATAAGGGTATGGGCTAGTGTCAAGGATTCAGTATTTCGAATGAAAAATTGAAAAATGAATCCAATGTGTATGCAAATATGTGCTACAAAAAAATCTTCCTTCTCTCATATAGAACAATGACTTGACATTACCATTGCCCCAAGTAAGTCACAATTAGAGGAGAAGAGTTAGAAAATCTGTAAATATATATCTGCAATGAAAATGCTCAGGAGTGCACAACCTTGGAGGTGGTAGAGGAGTTTCCAAAAGTAAGTGACATGGGAAATACTCCACAGACATGAAGATCTGCTGGCCTAAACACTTCTTGAGAAACTGCCTTTGAGGTTGGGCACTTGAAATATATGTTGTTTTCAGGAGCTTTCGCTTCCTTTATAGTGAGACCATATAAGCTGGGTCTGCATCTATGTGACCTGGAGGACATGGCATCTTATTTTCCAATGAACATGAGGCAGCAATGCTGAATTCTCTCTTTGTAGGTAAACTATTGCCACTGGGGGCTAAGTGTCTCCCCGTGTGGACTGTGAAACCATTTGGTCATCTTCCACTTTTCGTGGTGTTTCTTGCTGCTGCACTGGTAGTTTGGTATTGGCATCACGAAATACAAGGAGTTCAACTGGGACACAGTGCTGGAGGGAGTTCTGTCACGTGTGGTACGTGTACCCTGGTCTACAGTAGAATGCACCAACCAGGCTTCTATCCCACATAGCTTGCCTCCTTGATCATAGCAACCTGATTCTAAACATTACTCTGAAACTTCTCCATATAACAAGATGCCTTTATATACAATGGTCTGATGGCTGCACCATGTCTGTCTCAAGACAATTGAAAGTCAATGGCAGATCCACATGGCCCCACCACAGATGTTTTATCACACACCTTCCCACCACTGCTCTAGGCCCACTACTCTGCAGTCTCCAACTTTCTGGCATCTCTGTTCTAAACATTTTCATGAAGCCCAGTCAATCAAGGCACTGTCTGGTATACTCATGATCAGCAAAAGTACATCAAAAATTTCTCCAGTGCCATCTGGTCATGAAAATTTCTAAACATTCATGGTATTGATCTAGACAAATTTCAAGGATGAAGGTGGAGGCACTGTGGGTTTCAATTCATTCAGGGACCATTAAATGTTGAGGAAGCTCATTTCAATGAAAGATCTGGAGAACACTCACAGGCAAGGCTTCCCAAAGAGTGGCCAAAAGGTCACATGAAGCCAGGCCCATTGAGGTCTACAATGTGAGGTCCATGTGTGTTTTGACTCTCAACTATGGGTGCCAAGTCTTTCAGAATAAAATCATGTGATATCCTAGCTGAGATTCTCAGTACTCTTGGGAAAGCCACCCTGGGCCTAGATCTCAGTTTCAAAGGGCGACTCTCATGTGTGGCCTCCTGAAATCGCAATACAATTCATGGCAATACTTATCTGAGGTCAGTTCCAGAACTCATTCTCTAAGGGGAATCACACCAGTGTTCAAGCCCAGTTGGACCCAGTCATCTCTTCCATCTGCCACACAAATGACCACAATTAAAACCAAAACACTCCCACATTGTCCTCATCTTCTTCCACATAGACACTCCTCATAACCTCTGGCTGGAGTTTTTCATGAGGGGCACAGCCCAAGACAGTGGCCCAAATAAGCTTTCTTGCCCCTCATTTGCCTAAAGTCAGGGTGGCCTGGACACCCTTCCTGTGAACCAGGAGTGATTAAATAGGCCTGCCATTAATACTGCTCCACTTCTCCACTTTGAGGCCTTCTTACTGTGGGGTTTAGTTTCTTCTTTTTTTAAAAAAAAATTGAAATTTAATTGGAAAGTTAAAAAAATTGTATTGCAGAATATTAAATTTCTTATGCAAAAGCCTTTATCTTGTTTGTGAGGGAAACCTTGATGCCTTGCCAATCTGGTTATATGGAGACACTGAAAATTTTCTGTTACATACTACATGGATGAATGGCTACAGCACATCGTTTTTTCAAACTGAAAGGCAGATAACAGCAAGTAAGATAACAAATAAAAGCCAATTTTATTAAAAAATAAAGTTGTAAAATGTCTCAAATATTGGAAATTAAATTCCTTTTTTTTTCTTTTTTTTGGTTGTTCAAAAGCTCATGCTATATCATCTTTCATACATTTGACTCATTTGGGTTATGAACTCCCATTTTTACCCCAATACAAATCGCAGAATCACATCAGTTACACACTCACGTTTTTACATAATGGCATATTAGTGATTGTTGTATTCTGCTACCTTTCCTATCCCCTACTATCCCCCTCCCCTCCCCAACCATCTACCCTCTATACCTCATCTGCTATTGTTCAATTCTCTCCCTTGTTTCCCCCCCTTTCCCCTCACAACCTCTTATATGGAATTTTGTGTAACATTTAGTGTCTCCTACCATTTCCATATGCTTTCCATTCTCTCTCCCTTTCTCTCCCCCCACTCATCTCCATTTAGTGTTAATATTTTCCTCATGCTCTTCTTCCCTGTTCTGTTCTTATTTGCTCTCTTTATATCAAAGAAAACATTTGGCATTTGTTTTTTAAGGATTGGCTAGCTTTGCTTAGCATTATATGTTCTAATGCCATCCATTTCCCTTCAAATTCAATGTTTTTTGTCATTTTTTAATGCTGCATAATACTCCATTGTGTATAGATGCCCCTTTTTTTATCCATTCGCCTATTGAAGGTCATCTAGTTTGGTTCCACAGTTTAGCTATTATGAATTGTGCCGCTATGATCAGTGATGTGGCAGTATCCCTATAGTGCGCTCTTTTAAGATCCTCAGGGAATAGTCCGAGAAGTGAGATAGCTGGGTCAAATGGGGGATCCTTTCCCTGCTTTCCCAGGTATCTCCATACTGCTTTCCAAATTGGCCTCAACATTTTGCAGTCCCACCAGCAGTGTACAAGTGTACCCTTTTCGCCACATCCTCGCCAACACTTATTGTTGTTTGATTTCATAATGGCTGCCAATCTTACTGGAGTGAGATGGTATCTTAGGGTGGTTTTGACTTGAATTTCCCTAACTGCTAGAGATGGTGGGCATTTTTTCATGTTCTTGTTGATGGATTGTATGTCCTCCTCTGTGAAGTTTCTGTTCAGGTCCTTGGCCCATTTGTGGATTGGTTTATTTGTTATCTTATTGTTTAATTTTTGAGTTCTTTGTATATTCTAGATATTAGGGCTCTATCTGAAGTGTGAGGGGTAAAAATTTGTTCCCAAGATGTAGGCTCTCTATTTACCTCTCTTATTGTTTCTCTTGTTTCGAAAAAAAGTTTTTAGTTTAAGTAAGTCCCATTTGTTGATTCTTGTTATTAACTCTTGTGCTATGGCTGTCCTATTAAAAAATTTGGAGCCCAACCCCACAGTATGTACATCGTAGCCAAATTTTTCTTCTATTAGATGCAGTGTCTCTGATTTTATATCTTGCTCCTTGATCCATTTAGAGTTAACTTTTGTGCATGGAGAGAGAAAGGGATTCATTTTCATTTTGTTGCATATGGATTTCCAATTTTCCCTGGACCACTTGTTGAAGATGCTATCCTTCCTCCATTGCATGCTGTTAGGCCCTTTTTCAAATATAAGAAAGTTGTACTTTTGTGGATTGGTTTCTGTGTCCTCTATTCTGTACCATTGGTCCAGCTGACTTTTGTGATACCAGTACCACGCTGTTTTTGTTACTATTGCTTTGTAGTACAGTTTGAACTCTGTTATCGCTATACATCCTGATTCACACTTCCTGCTTAGAATTGCTATTGCTATTCTGTGTCTATTGTTTTTCCATATGAAATTCATGATTGCTTTATATATTTCTACAAGAAATGCCATTGGGATTTTGATTGGAATTGCATTAAACCTGTAGAGAACTTTGGGTAATATCGCAATTTTGATGATGTTAGTTCTGCCTATACATGAACAGGGTACATTTTTCCATCTTCTAACATCTTCTTCTATCTCTTTCTTTAGAGTTATGTAACTTTCATTGTATAAATCTTTCACCTCTTTTTTTAGGTTGATTCCCAAGTATCTTATTTTCTATGAGGATATTGTGAATGGAGTGGTTTTCCTCATTTCAATTTCAGAAGTTTTGTTGCTGATATACAGGAATGCCTTTGATTTTTTCTTGTTGATTTTATATACTGGCACTTTGCTGAATTCATTTATTAACTCTAGCAGTTTCTTTGCATACCCTTTAGGGTTTGTTAAATATATTATTATGTCATCCTCAAATAGCGAATATTTAAGTTCTTCTTTTTCTATTTTTATGCCTTTAATTTCTTTTGTCTGTCTAATTGCTCTGGCTAGTTTTTCAAGAACTAAACTGAATAGAAGTGGTGATAGAGGGCATCTCTGTCTTGTTCCAGATTTTAGAGGGAATGCCTTCAGTTTTTCTCCATTTAGGATGATGCTAGCCTGAGGTTTAGCATATATAGCTTTTACCATGTTGAGGTAAGTTCTTGTTATCCCTAATTTTTATAGTGTTTTGAACATAAAGGAATGCTGTACTTTGTCAAACGCTTTATCTACATCTATCGAGATGATCATATGGTTTTTGTCTTTAAGTCTATTGATGTGGTGGATTACATTTATTGATTTCCATAAATTGATCCAGGCTTGCATCCCAGGGATGAATCCTACTTGATCATGAAGCACAATTATTTTGATATGCTTTTGTATTCAATTCACCATGATTTTATTGAGAATTTTTGCATCCAAGTTTATTAGAGGTATTGGTCTGTAGTTTTCTTTCTTTGAAGTGTCTTTGTCTGGTTTTGGAATCAGGGTGATGTTGGCCTCATAGAATGAATTTGGAGGAACTCCTTCTTTTTCTATTTTTTGAAATTGCTTGAAAAGTATTGGTATTAATTCTTCTTTGAGGGTTTTGTAGAACTCCACTGTATACCTATCCGTTCCAGGGCTCTTTTTGGTTGGTTGTCTTTTGATGGTTTCTTATTTTTCTTCCTTTGTTATTGGTCTATTTAAATTGTGGGTGTCTTCCTGACTCAATCGGGGCAGATCATATGACTTAAGAAATTTATCGATATCTTCTTTATCTTCTATTTTATTGGAATATAGGGTTTCAAAATACTTTCTAATTATCTTCTGTGTTTCTGTAGTGTGTGTTGTGATATTTCCATCTTTATTCCATATGTTAGTAATTTGAGTTCTCTCTCTTCTTCTCTTCGTTAGCATGGCTAAGGGCCTGTCGAACATATTTATTTTTTCAAAGAACCAACTCTTATTTATTTCAATTTTTAAAATGTAGATTTTTTGTTTCAATTTCATTGATTTCTCCTCTAATTTCAATTATTTCTTGTCTTCTACTACATTTGATGTTGTTTTGCTCTTCCTTTTCTAGGTTTTTGAGGTGTAGTGTGAGTTCATTTATTTGTTGTTGTTTTTTTCTTTTTTTGAGGAAAGAATTACAAGAAATGAATTTCCCTCTTAAAACGGCTTTCATTGTGTCCCATACAATCCGGTATGTTGTGTCTCTATTGTCATTTGTCTCTAAGAATTTTTTTATCTCCTCCTTTATGTCTTCTGTAACCCACTGATCATTCAGTAACATATTGTGCATTTTCCATGTGATGTAGAATTTTTCCTTTTTTTTTTTTCATTGATTTAAAGTTTCAATCCATTATGATCAGATATGGTGCATGGTATTATCTCCATACCTTTATATTTACTAAGAGTTTCCCTATTGCATAATATATGGTCTATATTGGAGTAGGATCAATGTGCTGCTGAGAAGAACGTGTATCCACTTGATGATGGTTGATATATTTTATATATGTTGGTTACGTCTAGGTTATTGATTGTGCTATTGAGTTCTATAGTATCTTTATTCAGCTTTTGTCTGGAGGAAGGCAAGAGACTTCATCCACTATGACTGCCCTTTTTGCCATTTTAGTTTTGGATGCACACATGGGATCTTTCTTTAGATCCATCAGGTGCTGAGAATCTAAGCCACAGGCTCACACAGGGCCTAGATGCAGATTCAGAAACATCCCTTTCCAAAGCAATTAAGCAAAGAGCCACAGGTGATGCCCATTTATTTCCATTTGAAAACTGTTTTCTTCAGTCTTCACAAAGGGGTTGCCGGAGGCAAAGACCTTCCTGACATTCAGGGCAACAGACAGGGAAGCAAAAGGCCGAAAGCATGGTTTCTCCACTGAGACTTTCTTGGTCACACTGATATCTGAGTTTTCTGAGATACTCGCCATTCCCTTCAGCTATCCAGTACATTGCCATGTCACAGTGCTTGGGGTGGTACATATCTTGGACACAAAACCATGAGCGTATTCTAGAGAGTGGCCAGAATTCAGGAAGAAAACAGGAACTTAGGAAGATGGCGAGTGTTGCCCATTTATAAGGCAAGCTGCAGTTCATTCATAAATTGCACAGGATGAATGCTGGGAAGCTTTCTAGTAGACTGGACAAATCCCTTGATGCATTTTCTTTTCTAATGTCTACAACCACGGACACAATGGGATATATAGACACAGAAACACTCGCCTTGTCAAATGACTTACTAGAAACAGTCCACTCCAAAACTAACAAACCACCTTTCCTACCTATTCTGAGAACAGGAGACAAAACAACAAACCCACAACCACACCCACAAAGGCACCTCCTTCCCCCAGTAGGTCTCTGACTATCCAGAGTGTCCTCTGACTGGTGGGTCATGATATATTCCCCCATATTGGGGTGTCCTGTCTCTGATCTGGTCTCCGTGGCCAACTCTGTGATGCTGTCAGAAGCCAGCGATGAGCCACTACCTGCTTTCTCAGGAAAGGCCCCTCTTCAGATCTTCCTGGCATTTGGCCAACCTCACATCACTATGTACCAAGAAAGACTGACTCTGTCCTTGGTAAATCCAAACAAGTTTGACCACTGGGACTTGCACTGGGACTGGCTTTGGGTGCCTGGCTTCCTGGATCCCATGTTCAGAGAGTTTCATCACCAAGGAAGTAAGTTGAGTTCATTTCCTTCAGGAACTGAATGAGGTCACTACCCTGGCAACCACATTTTCCTAACAGTTCCTTCCGAGGGTCCCATCAGATGGAGGCTGCACCTACTTGCTCTGACATTTTCACAAGTTAGAATGGTATATCAACCATAGGCACCCGGGATCAACTCTCCACACAGGCCTGGTTTGGTCCATCTTCACTACATTAAGAAAAGAGAGGCTGATTCAGACACATCCTTTCATCATGACCAGGATGTTTTCCATGTAAGATGACTTTTGCTCTCTCAGGTCCCTCATAGCTGCCTACATCTTCTCCAGGGATTATTTCTGCATGGACTTTTGATGTTGTCAGCTGGTGGAAGATCCCCTACCTTCCTGTATTGTAAGACCAAATCTGTTCCTGCTCTTCTGTAAATGAGATTGAGGGAACAGTGTATGGTTAGGGTTAATCGCATGTTCGATTTGGGTTAGGAGTAATTATGCTGGATGAATAATGGTATTGGGAACCTGTGATATTTATAAGAATATAGACGTGAAATATATGTATGAGAACAGAGATCTAGGAAAGATTTGAAGCCCAGATAGGAATTGAAACCACGATTGGTATACTTAGCTTGAATTATGTTCTGCACCGAGGTCTCAAATAAATCGATATACAATGGCATAGGACCGTGTACCTCGGATGTTTGTATTTAGAAGAGAACATGCAGTCAAAAAGGGATAGTCTGTAGGATTAGGAAGATAGTCAGTAGGTTTAGGAAGAATAGTGAGTATAGGAGTTGGACCAAAAGTTCTTTAGCAATAGGGTTTCAGATAGAGAGTGAATGTAAATGTCAGCACATTTGAAGTTACAGTCACAATGATGAACTGGGGACAATATGTAGAAAAGCAGATATCAATAGGGACATTAAGAAATCAGGCATAGTATAAAGTGAGTGATAGAATCAGATATTTTCAAAAGGCTTGAGGTTGAATATATAATCTTAGGAAAAAACAAATATGTAGTAACAAAGAGGATTGACATTTGAGAGCATTACTCAACCTGGACAGATATTTTTAATAATCCATGCTCACTTTCCATTTAGGCTTTGGTACAATCATAAGTGTGACCTTTGCATTTTGTGTCCAGAATACTACTGTGATAAATGTATATGTAGATCAGGTGACATGAGTCTTTCTTCCACCATTATGGGGAGCAATATCCTGAAAACTTATAAATTAGTACTGGGGATACGAAAAGGTGTACCCTGTGTTGATGATTATTCAGATGATGCATGAATAGACCATATTGTGAATAAAGTATATAACTGGTTCCAACTTTAAATAATGGATTGAATTTGCATCTGAAAAAAAATATATGAAATCTTATATTGATATACATACATTCATTCCAACCTGTAATATATCTAATGGTAATATTAGGGTTACAGTTTATCATGAAGAGTGAGTTTTGCTTGAACAATGATAATGGAATCGAAAATAATGTGTTTAGAATGAAGTCAAGTGAAAAGACCAGTAGAGAAATATGGAGGAATACATGTGTTCTGAAATAGTAAGTAATTGAAAGTGAACCAAATGCCTATAAATTTGTGAAGTTGTGAATGAAAAAAATATATCCTATGATGTACATAAACTGAAGAAATTTTAATGTACCAGTGTTTAATAAAAATGAACTTCAAAATACACATCATGTCCCATAGAAATCTATTTGCATTGATGTTAAACTGGGTCAGTTACAGTAGAAATATTAGGATTTGTAAGCACCATTCACTGAACTTAGTTTTCAGTAGTAGGAAACCAATATGTATTTCAGGTGGTTGAGTATTTCTTAGAATAATCTTGTGTAAAGTTGATTATACACCCAAATACATGAATACGAATGAATTTAGGGAGTGTATAATAAGATACATATATTTCATATTTTGGAAATTCTGGAGAATATATATATATATATATATATATATATATACACACACACACAAATACACACACAAACACACACACACAAATTAATATGTAGAAATATATATGCCAATTGAAATTCATGATAAAATATAATTCATCCACATATCCAAAAATATTCATTTTACTTAACATGGATTTATGTATAATGTTTTTTACTAGGAAGCTCACCCATAGGTTGAATTTTCAGTTCAATCAGTATTTAGGGGGAGTCATCTCTTTTCACAATTTTTATATTCCAATGTCAGTGAGCTCACAAGAATGTACGTGGGATACCAGGTAGGATAGTATATGTGCATAAAAAATACATGTGCTGAATAGGATACAGAGAAAGGGAGACAGGAATTTACATATGTGATAACTTTAAAAACTCATGAAGAAATATTATAATAAAAAGTTGACTAGATTTAAAACACATACTCTTGATAAAGCAGAAGGCAAATACAAGTATACACCATGCTTCCTATGAAAGGACTGTATTTCTATTCAGTTAGGTTTCTTTTTCTCCATCATATTAGGATTAGTAGTCAGATTCTAATAGGGTATGGGTTGGTGTCAGGGATTCAGTATTTCAAATGGAAAATAGAAAAATTAATCTAATGTGTATGCAAACATGTACTACAGGAACAACTTCCCACTCTCTTCCAGAACAATGGCTTGACATAACCATCACTCCAAGTAAGACACAATTAGAGGAGAGGAGTTAGAAAATCTGTGAATACATATGAGAAATGTAAAATGCTCAGAAGTTCACAGCACTGGAAGTAGAAGAACAGTTTCCAAAAGTAAGGGAGAAGGTAAACACTTCACAAACATGGAGCTCTGCTGGCCTAAAGACTTCTTGAGAAACTTCCTCTGTGGTTGGGCACATGAAATATTTGTAATTGTCAGGAAATTTAGTTTCGTTTGTAGTGACACCATGAAATCTGGGTCTGCATCTATGTGACCTGGAGGACATGGTTCCTTATTTTCTAATGAAAATGAGGCAGCAGTTCTGAATTCTCTCTTTGTAGGTAAACTGTGGCCACTGGGAGCTAAGTGTCTTCCCGTGTGGTCTGTGAAGCCATTTGGTCATGCTCCAATTTTCAGAGTGTTTCTTACTCCTGAACTGGGAGTTTCGTATTAGATTCATGAAATACAAGGAGTTCAACTGGGACACAATGATAGAGGGAGTTCTGTCACGTGTGGTTTGTCATGGTCGACAAGAGAATGTACGAACCAGGCTTTAATCCCACATAGCTTTCCCACTTGACTATAGCAACCTGATTCTGAACATTGCCCTGAAACCTTTCCATATAAAAAGATGCCTTTACATATAAGGGTCGGCTGCCTGCACCATGTCAGTAGCAAGTCTTTTGGAAGCCAATGGAAGATCCAGGTGATCCTACCAAAAATATTTATTTACACACCTACAGTCCACTGCTCTATGCCCACTACTCAGCAGGCTCCAACTTACTGGCATCTCTGTTCTACAACATTTTCATGAAACCCAGTCAATCAAGGCACAGTTTGGTACCATCATGATCAGCAACAGGACATTCAAAGTTTATCCAGTGCCACCTGGTCATGGAAATTTCAAAAATTTCATGGTATTTATCTAGCCATTTTTCAAGGATGAAGTTGGAGGCACTGTGGGTTTCAATTAATTCAGGAACCATTAAATGGTGAGGAAGCTCATTTCAATGAAAGCTCTGGAGATCACTCACGGGGAAGACTTCCCAAAGAGTGGCCAAAAGGTCACATGAATCCAGGCCCATTGAGGTATACAAAGTGAGATCCATGTGTGTTTGTATTCTCAACTAAGGGTCCCAAGTCTTTAAGAATTAAATCATGTGATATCCTGGCTCAGAATCCCCGAGCACTGTGGAAAGCCATCCTGGGCCTAGATCTCAGATTACAAGGGTGATTCTCATGCGTGACCTCCTAAAATCCCAACACTATTTTTTGCAATACTTCTCTGAGGTCAGTTCCAGAACTCAGTCTCTAAGGGTAATCACACCTAGAGTTCAAGCTCCGGTGGACACAGTCATCTCTTCCAACTACCACACAATTGACCACAATTAAAACCAAAACACTCCCATATGGCCCTCATCTCCTTCCATATAGACACTCATCATAACCTCTGGCTGGAGGTTTCCATGAGGGGCGCAGACCAAGACAGTATCCACAATAATCTACCTTGCCCCTCATTTGCCTAAAGTCAGGGTGGCCTGGACACGCTTCCTGTTAACCAGGAGTGATCAAATAGGCCTGATGTTAATACTGTTCTGCTTGTCCAATTTGAGGCCTACTGACTGTCAGATATTGATTCTTTATGTGAATTGGAGTCATGAGAAAACCCAAGCACCTATGGGCTAGCCTCTGCAGGTTTTGAAGAACTCGTTTGACCCAAAGGATTCCTATTCTCACTTGATGGAGGTCAGGAACCTTACAGAGGAAGGCGAGAGACTTCATGCCAATGACTGCTCTTTTGGCCATTTTGGTTTTGAATGCACGCATGGGAAATTTCTTTAGATTCCTCAGGTGCTGAGAATCTAAGCCACTGCCTCATACAGAGCCAAGGGGCTGATTCAGACACATCCCTTTTCAAAGCAGTTAAGGAAAGAGCCACATGTATGCCCAATAATTTCCATTTGAAAACTGTTTTCTTCAGGCTTCACAAAAGGGTGACCTGAGTCAAAGACCTTCCTGAAATTCAGGAAAACAGAACAATAGGTAAGCAAATGGTCCAAAGCAGGGTTGCTCCACTGAGAATTTCCTGGTCACACTGATACTTGAGTTTTCTGAGATGCTTGCCATTTCTTTCAGCTATCCAGTACATGGCCAGTCACAGAGCTTGAAGGTGGTACATATCGTGAACAAAAAACCATGGTCCTATTCTGTAGAGTGGCCAGAATTCAGAAAGAAAACAGGAACTTAGGAATATAGCAGGTGTTGCGCATCAATAGGGCAAGCTACAGTCCATTCATAAATGGGGCAATTTGAATGCTGAGAAGCTTTCTACTAGACAGGACACATCCATTGATGCATTCTCTTTTCTAATGCATACAACCACGGACACAGTGAAATACTGAGACATAGAAACACTCGCCATGTCAAAAGACGTACTAGAAACACTAAACTTCAATCCAAACAAACCGACTTTAATACCTATTCTAGGAAAATGAGACAAAACCACAAACCCACAACAACACCCACAAAGGCACCTCCTTCCCCCAAGTAGGTCTGTGACTATCCAGAGTGTCCTCTGACTTGTGGGCCATAATATGTTCCCCCAAATTGGCCTGTCCTGTCTCAGATCTGGTCTCCTTGGCCAACTCTGTGAAGTTCTCAGTAGCCAGCGGTGAGCCACTACCTGCTTTCTCAGGAAAAGCCCCGCTTCAGAGATTTCCTCTCATTTGGCCTTCCTCACATCTGTAGGTACCAACAAAGACTGACTCTGTCCTTGCTGAATCCAAACAAGTGAGACCACTGGGACTGGGACAGGGACTGGCTCTGGGTGCCTGGCTTCCTGGATCCCAAATTCAGAGAGTTCCATCACCAAGGAAGTTAAGTGAGGTCACTTCCTTCAGAAATTGAATGAGGTCACTGTCTTGGCAACCACTTTGTCCTAACTGTTGCTTTCAAGGGTCCCATGATACGGAGGCTGCCCCTACTTTCTGTGACACTTTCACAAGTTAGAATGGTATATCAACAATAGGCACCCAGGAATAGATCTCCACACAGGCCTAGTTTGGTCCAACTTCTCTACGTTAAGAAGAGAAGCTGATTCATACACAACCTTTTATCCTGACCAGGTTGTTTGCCATGGAAGATGACTTTTGGTCTCTCAGGTCCTTCATAGCTGCCTACCTCTTCTCCAGGGATCATTTCTGCATGGACCTTTGAGGTTCTCAGCAGGTGGAAGATTCCCTACATTTCAGAATTGTAAGATCAACTCTTTCCCTGCTCTTCTGTAAAGTTAGATTGAGGGAACAGTGTATGGTTATGGTTAATAACATGTTCGGTTTGGGTTAGAAATCATTCTGCTGGATGAATAATGGTATTGGGAACTTGCTATGTGTATACGAATATATAGGTGAAATATATGTATGAAAACAGAAATCTAAGTATGATTTGAAGTCCAGAAGGGCATTGGGCTCTTGATTTGGATATGCAGCTTTGAATTACGTTCTGCAGAGGTGTCTCAATTAAATCGATATACAATGCCATAGGACCTTGTACCTTGGATGAATTAATGTAGAAGGAACATCTAGTCGAAAAGGGATAGTCCGTAGTGAAAGGTTAATAAAATAGGTACTTGTCACTTCCTGTTTTTCTGTATGCTTAACAAAACACTGTTGAAATCTTGAGAAATGTTTGCTAATCTTGTTTCCAGAATGTTCTGTTCCCAACTGCCAAACTGCAGAATGTACTCCCTCACTCAGTGTCATGCAAACCGCCCACATGCCCTCACCCATTAGTAAACTTCCCTCTCTTCCCTCTCCAAGGAAAGTATATAAGCTGTGCTTAAGGTGTTCTCAGGGCTGTCTGCTCTATTTAAGTGAGTTCTGAGCCACAGCATGCTGAACCCCAAATAAACCCATTGCTGTTGCATGAGACAGACTCTTGGTGGTCTCTTCCTTCGACACTCGCCCGACCTTTACATATTGAGGTTCCACCGAGTTCTGGCAGTGGCAGACGAGAGACCCCAATGGGCTCCTCTCGGAGCAAGTAAGGCGCCTCTTTCTGGTTTCAGGTTTCATGTTAGGGCTTGGCAAAATCTCTGGCGATGAAGAGCCTGAGCTCCCTCCGAAGGTGGCTGAGAGACGTGTCACGGAGACACAGGGCACCTCCCTGAGGGACGCCGCAGAAAACTCGGGAAATTAAGGAACAATAGTCTCCTCAACTCAGTGATATTTTGTTTCAGATTCGGTATTGTCATCCCATCGGGTTTTGCCGGCTACTCATTCCTGGTTTCAGTGTTTGACGTCCATTGCCTGTGTTTATGGTCTTGTCTTATCTGTGTCATGTGTCCTTGCTTTTGCTGTTTGTGTACCTTTCATTATGGGACAGAGCAGTTCAATGCCTCTGTCCCTGACCCTTGATCACTGGAACAAAGTCCGCTTAAGAGCTCAGAATCTTTCTTGTTTTAGTAAAATGCTGGACCTGGCAGAATCTCTGTGCCTCAGAATGGCCCACCTTTGAATTCGGATGGCCCCTAGAAGGATCTTTCTACTTCGCACAAATTTAAAAATTCAGAGATATTATCTCAGCCGGGGACACATAGCCATCTGGATCAACAGCCATATATCTTAACTTGGCAGAACATCTGCAAATCTCCTCCTCCATGGGTGAAGCCTTTCCTTGCCCCTGCCTCTGCTCCTACTCCTTCCCCCATGATCTCTCAAACCCTCTCAACCTCCTCCTCCTCCAACCCCTGTTCTCCCCGAGTCACAGATTTGACTCTACTGGACTCTTCTTCCCTTACTAATCCCCTGCCCTTGTCCCCTAACCCACAACACCCTCAAATGGATTTCCCTGCTGCTGACTCAGCTTCTTTACCATTGGAGGAAGCTAAGCCGGTAATAGGGTCTGATAATGGACCGGTGTTCATGGCCCAGGTAAGTCAGGGGTTAGCCAGGAACCAGGGAATTAATTGGAAGTTATATTGTGCTTATAGATACCCGAGTTCAGGACAGGCAGATAGAATAAATTGAACCATTAAAGAGACCTTAAGAAAATTAAACTTAGAGAACAGCATAAAAGATTGGACTATGCTCCTGCCTTATGCAATGTTTCATGCAAGAAATACTCCCTCTGTTTCTTTGAGTAACCTTAGCCCCTGTGAAATTCTCTATTGTTGCCCTCCTGCAGTAAGGGACCTAAGCCCGACTCAAAGACCTAACCATTCCATCCACACCCCCTTGCTTGACAGACATAAAGCTCTAAAAAGAACTCAGTGATACCTGTGTAAACAGCTGGCCACTGCCTATCAAACTGGGGACAAAGGGACTCCACATCGATATCAAGTAAGAGACTTCATCTACGTAAGACGACATCAGGTATCATGCTTGAAACCCCGCTGGAAAGGACCATAGCCGGTGCTACTTATAACACCTCCAGTGGTAAAGGTAGACGGAATCAATTTCTGGATCCATGCCTCTCATCTCAAGCCTGCGCCCTGTCCAGACTCTGGCTGGAAACTGGAAAAGATTGGTAAAACCTTCAAATTGCGTATTCGCCATGTGGATAAGTCTGTGGACTCTCTCCTTGGCCACAAGTAGTCCTAAGCCACATCAGCCCATTCAGCAGTGATGCCTGATCACAAATCCTACTGGAAAAGAAGTATAATCTATCTCGCATACAGCCCCCTGAGGGACCTGGTGGCCATCACTCCTCCCAGACATTTGTCAGCTGGCTATAGGTCTTACCTATTGGGATATCCCTGATGAAGAGGATACCACTAAAATTCCATTAAATTACTTCTGTACCATAGATAATGGAAACAAACATTATGGATGAAGGGACATGCAAGCCAGATGCAGGTTGGCTAGCCTAGATTACTATGTTTTCCGGGCAGACTCTCAAAGCCACAGTCACGGCTGTGTGGGGGGAAAGCCGACTTCTTCTGTAAGTCATGGGGATGTGAGCAAACAGGGGCTGCCTGATGGAACCCAAACTCCTCATCAAATTCAGTACACATCATTGGCCATATTACCAATTAGATAAGAAGAACCAATGGCCCCCAGAGGGGTCTCTAGATCCTCAAATTCTGCGTGATCTTTTCCCTCCTTCACTCACATCCTGAACTATGCTTCTCCAATAGATCCTCACCCTCAGCCTTCTGCTCCAGACACTCTGCTGTCACTCCCACCTCAGCAACCTGATTTCTCCCCTCCAATTACTAGATCAAAAACCCAAACCTCTGCCAGTTCTCAGACCATTGCCTCCTTGCTGAGGCAGCAGTTACTGAAGTACCCCTCCACCCACTCACTCCTCTCTTGTCCTGTCAGTGCCCGCACCGGGTCCCGCCAGGTCTTCTTACCAGCTAAACCAAAGCTCAAACCAGCTGAGGAGAGCCCTCAGTCCCCTATCTAAGATGTAATAAAAATGGCCTTTAAAGTTGGTTTGTCATCACTGAAAACAGTTTACTAATAATTAAACGTCCCTCATATGCGTTTTGAGATACTCACTCCCATCATCCTCTCTGCTCTACCTGTTCTACTGCTCAAGTTTTTGTTGCTAGGAAAATCTCAAACCCGTTTCCCATTATTCTTTTACATCTCTCCTTCCTCATTCTCAGATCCACGGAGCTGATCTCAGCCCACCTTCCCCGTCTTCCCCCTCTGCACTAGGCCCACAGAAAAGTCTTAACTGACCTTCTCCAGAAGTCTTCACCATGGCTGACTTTAGGACTTTCAGCAAAAGAGTCCCTATAAAAGAGTTCAATGTAGATAAACTTCCTCTTTTCGTGTTGCCCTGTTCTACTTGGCCAGTGGCTAAAAAAATCAGCACTTCTCAGGTAGACACCCTTTTACTAGTTTTTCACAAAATATGTGAACAAGGCCTCTGTCCTTGAGCTGGGGATTCACAGAGATGGCTACATTTCTAAGATAAAGAAGTTACCAACTGGTCTCCATGGTAACAGCTGGCAGGGGTAAAATAAGAAAGGGAAGAAAAAGCTCTCCCCCTCACAGGTGTTCTTTAAAAGTTAACTTGCCCAGAACAGGGGAAAAACAGGAACAAATACTGCGTTTTTGAACTTCTGCAGACTGTGAGCTTCTGAGCACCTTCCCTTACATGTTGGGTACAAAATTCTGAAACTACCTAAACTTGAGTTTCAGGGGATTAATTGATTACAACAGAAGCAATGCTCTCTGAATCCGGTTGCAACCAAATAGGACTGTTTCCCTGTCTTTAGTGCTATCTTAGGTGCCTTGCCTTGTCCGTCCTTACAACAGAATAATTCTATATACTTAAACCTTGTTTATGTTTTCATGAAATGGTCAACAGATGTGATTAATCGTGTAATGGTGCAGATGTTTCCCAGAGTGCTCTATTATGAAGCAGGTTCATTTGAAGATCAAATAGGGGGACATACAACCAGGTTCCACTGGGAGCATATATCCCTCACTTTAGCCATCATATTAGGAATAGGATTTGCTGCACGGGTGGGCCCAGGAACCACTGCCCTTGTCCATGTGACACAATAAATGACCCAATTAGAAGCAGCAATAGACCAAAACTAAGATATTAGAAACCACCATCAGAGCTTTGCATGAAACATTAACCTCTCTCTCTGAAGTTGTTTTACAGAACAGTTGAGGTTTGGACCTCCTCTTCATTAAAGAAGGGGGCCTTTGTGCTGCATTGAGGGAAGAATGTTGTTTTTATGCCGAACATACTGGAGTTGTAATAAAATCTATAAGTAAATTAAAAAGACACATTAAAGAGCATCAACAAGAGAGAGAGAGAGACCCAAAAAGGGTTGTTTGAGTCTTGGTTCACACAGTGCCCCTGGTTAACTACGTTTTTATCAACGCTGGCCGGTCCAATAATAATCCTCATATTATTGATAACTATAAAACCCTGTTTTCTCAACCGTGTAATTTCTTTTCTCCAGGCTCAAATTGGACGAGTTAAACTTATGGTAATACCCCACTAGGAGACATAGAATGTGAAACCCCCCAATGATAATTTTTATGATTAAAAGTAGCCAGAAAAAGAAGTGAGGAATGAAAGGTTAATAAAATAAGTACTTGTCACTTCCTGTATTTCCCTATGCTTAACAAAAAACTGTTGAAATCTTGAGAAATGCTTGCAAAACTTGTTCCCAAAATGTGCTGTCCCCAACTGCCAAACTACAGAATGTACTCCCTCACCCAGTTGCATGCAAACTGCCCACTCGTCGTGACCCATCAATAAACTTCCCTCCCTGCCTTCTCCAGGGAAAGTATACAAACTCTACTTAAGCTATTCTCAGGGCTATCTGCTCTATTAAAGTGAGCTCTGAGCCCCAGCATGCTGGAAACCCAATAAACCTTTTGCTGTATCATGAGTACTCTGTTGTCGTCTCCTTCTCCGAAGCTTGCCCGACATTTACTTGGATGATTGAATGTAGAAGAGAACATCCAGTGAAAAAGGTATAGTTGGTAGGATTAGGAAGATAGTCAGTAGGTTTAGGAAGAAGAGTGAGTATAGAATTTAGAACAAAAGTTCTTTAGCAATACGGTTTCAGTTAGAGAGTGAATGTAAATGTGAGCACAGTTGAAGAGTCAGTCACAATGATGAACTGGGGAAAATATGTAGGAAAGCAGATATCAATAGAGACATTATGAAATCAGGGAAATTACAAAGTGAGTGACAGGACTAGATATTTTGAAAAGGATTGAGTTTGAATATATAATCTTAGGAAAAAACAAATATGTAGACACCAATAGGATTGATATTTGAGAGCATTAGGCAAATTTCAGGTGCATGAATATTTCTGAGAATAATCTTGTGAATAGTTGATTATAAATCCAGATACATGAACATGAATGAATTTAGGGAGTGTATATGAGACACATATATTTCATTTTTTGAAATATCTGGAGAGTGTGTATATATATATATATATATATATATATATATATATATACACACACACACACACACAAAACACACACAGACAAAAAAGTAGCAATATATATGTCAATCAAAATTCATCATATAATATATATTATCCACAGATCTAAAAATATTCATTTTACTGAACATGGATTTATGTATAATGTTGTTCAACTAGAAAGCTCACCCATATGTTGAATATTCAGTTTCAATGGGGTTTAGTAGGAGTGATCTTTTCTCTCAATTTGTATCTGCCAAGTCAGCCACCTCACAAGAATGTACGTGTGGTACCAGGTAGCCAACCTGATTCTGAACATTGCCCATAAACCTATCCATATAACAAGATGCCTTTACATATAAGGGTCTGCTTGCTGTACCCTGTTAGTCACAAGGCATTTGCAAGCCAATGGCAGATCAACATGGCCCCACCACACATGTTTTATCACACACCTTCACACCACTGCTCTAGGCCCACTAATGAGCAGGCTCCAACTTACTGGCATCACTGTTCTACACAATTTTCATGAAACAATGTCAGTCAAGGCACTGTCTGGTACACTGATGGTCAGCAACAGGATATCCAAAAGTTCTCCAGTGCCACCTGGTCATGGGAATTTCAAAAATTTCATGGTATTTATCAAGCCATTTGTCGAGGATGAAGTTGGAGGCTCTTTGGGTTTCAATTTATTCAGGAACCATTAAATGTTGAGGAAGCTCATTTCAATGAAAGCTCTAGAGAACACTCACAGGCAAGACTTCCCAAAGTGTGGCCAAAAGGTCACATGAAGCCAGGCCCATTGAGGTCTACAATTTGAGGTCCATGTGTGTTTTGACTCTCAACTGTGGCTGCAAAGTCTTTCAGAATAAAATCATGTGATATCCTGGCTGAGATTCCCAGTGCTCTGGGGAAAGCCACCCTGCACCTAGATCTCAGGTTCCAAGGGCGACGCTCATGCATGGCCTAGTAAAAACCAAACACAATTCATGAAAATACTTCTCTGAGGTCAGTTCCAGAATTCATTCTCTAAGAGGAATCACAACAGAGTTCAAGCCCAGGTGGACCCAGTCTTTTCTTCTAAGTGCCACACAAATTACCACAATTCCAAACAAAACGCTCCCACATAACCCTTTTCTTCTTCCATATAGACACTCATCATAACCTCTGGATGGAGGTTTCCATGAGGGGCGCAGGACAGGACAGTGTCCAAAATAACCTCCCTTGCCCCTCATTTGCCTAAAGTCAGTGTGGCCTGGAAATCCTGACTGTGAAACAGGAGTGATCAAATCGGCCTGCCGTTAATACAGCTTGGCTTCTCCAATTTGAGGCCTACTGACTGTAGGGTTTAGATTCTTCATGTAAATTGGGGTCATGAGAAAACCCAAGCACCTATGGGATAGCCTCTGCAGGGCTTTGAAGAACTCTTTTGAAACAAAGGATCCCTATTCTCACTTGATGGATGTCAGGAACCTTAGAGAGGAAGGCGAGAGTCTTCATAAACAATGACTGCTCTTTTGGCCATTTTGGTTTTTAATGCACCCATGGGATCTTTCTTTAGATCCATCAGGTGCTGAGAATCTAAGCTACAGCCTAACACAGGGCCAAGAGGCTGATTCAGACACATCCCTTTCCAAAGCAATTAAGCAAAGAGCCACAGGTGTTGCCCATTCATTTCCATTTGAAAACTGTTTTCTTCAGGCTTCACAAAGGGGTGGCCTGAGGCAAAGAACTTCCTGACATTCAGGGCAACAGAACAATAGGTAAGCAAAAGGCCCAAAGCAGGGTTTCTCCACTGAGATTTAATGGTCACACTAATATCTGATTTTTCAGAGATGCTCGCCATTCCTTTGAGCTATCCAGTACATGGTCATGGCACAGAGCTTGGAAGTGGTACATACCTTAGACATAAAACCATGAGCCTATTCTGGAGAGGGGCAGAAGTCCAGAAGAAAACTGAAACTTAGGAAGATTGCAGGTGTTATCCATCGAAAAGGCAATCTGAAATCCATTCATAAATTGGACAGGATGAATGCTGGGAAGCTTTCTACTAGACAGGACACATCCATTGATGCATTTTCTTTTCTAATATCTGCAACCACGGACACAGTGTGATAGACAGACATAGAAACACTCGCCTTGTCAAATGACTTACAAGAAACAGTTCATTCCACACCAAAAAAAGCGCCTTGCCTACCTATTCTCTGAACATGAGACAAAACCAGAAACCCACCCCCACACCCACAAAGGCACCTCCTTCCCCCAAGAAGTTCTGTGACTATCCGGAGTGTCCTCTGACTGGTGAGCCATACTATATTCCCATGGAGTGGCCTGATCTGTCTCAGATCTGGTCTCCTTGGCCAACTCTGTGCAGGTGTCAGGACCCAGAGGTGAGCAACTACCTGCTTTCTCAGGAATGACCCCTCTTTAGAGCTTTCCTGGCATTTGGCCATCCTCACATTAGTAGGTACCAAGAAAGACTGACACTGTCCTTGGTAAATCCAAACAAGTGAGACCACTGAGACTGGGACTGGGACTGGCTCTGGGTGCCTGCCTTCGTGATTCCCAAGTTCAGAGATTTCCATCACCAAGGAAGTGAGGTGAGGTCACTTCCTTTAGGAACTGAATGAGGTCACTGCCTTGGCAACCACTTTGTCCTACCAGTGGCTTCCAAGTGTCACATGAGAAGGAGGCTGCCCCTACTTCCTGTGACACTTTCACAATTTAGAATGGTATACAACCATAGGCACCCAGAAACAGCTACCCACACAGGCCTGGTTTGGTCCATCTTCTCTAAATTAAGATGTGAGAGGCTGATTCAGACAGAACCCTTCATCCTGAACAGGTTGTTTGCAATTGAACATGACTTTTGTTCTCTCAGGTCCTTCATAGCTGCCTACATCTTCTTCAGTCAACATTTCTGCATGGAACTTTGAGGTTCTCAGCAGGTGGAAGATCCCCTACTTTCCTGTATTGTAAGACCAACTCTGTCCCTCCTCTCTGTAAATTTAGAATGAGGGAACAGTGTATGGTTAGGGTCAATAACATATTTGACTTGTGTTAGGAATCATTCTGCTGAATGAATAATGGTACTGGGAACCTGCAAAATTTATAAGAATATATATTTGAAATATAAGTATGAAAACATAAATCTAGTTACGATTTGAAGCCAGAAAGGGCATTGGGCCCTTCTTTGGGATATTTAGCTTTGAATTACATTCTGCATTTTAGTCTCAGATAAATCTATACACAATGGAATAAAACCTTGCACCTCAGATGCCTGAATGTCGAAGAGAACATCCAGTCAAAAATGGATAGTCGGTAGGATTTGGAAGATAGTAGGTTTAGGAAGAAGAGTGAGTCTTCGAGTTGGACCAATAGTTTTTTAGCAATAGGGTTTCGTTTAGAGAGTGAATGTAAATGTCAGCACATGTAAAGAGTCAGTCACAATGATGAACTGGGGAAAATATGTAGGAAAGCAGGTCTCAATAGAGACATTAGGAAATCAGACAAATTATAAAATGCGTGATAGGATTAGACATTTTCAACAGGGTTGAGGTTGAATATATAATCATAGGAAGAAACAAATATATAGTCCCCAACAATATTGACACTTGGGAGAATTAGGCATCCTGGACAAGGATGTTTTTAGTAATATATACTCACTTTCAATTTAGGGTTTGGTACAATCATAAGTGTGACCTTTGCATTTTTGTCCAGAATATTACTGTGATAAAATGTATATGTAGATCAGGTGACATGAGTATTTCTTCCACCATTATGGGAAGCAATATTTTTAAAAGCCATAAATTAGTATTGGGTATACAAATAGGTGTACCCTGTGTCAATGAATATAGAGATGATGCATGAATAGATCGTACTGTGAATAAATAATATAACTGGATCCAACTTTAGAAATTGGAATTAGAATAAATTGATATCTGAAAATATACAGGAAATCTTATATTGATATTGGTATACATACATTCATTACAACCAATTATAAGTCTAATGGTAATATTAGGGTTACGGTTTATCATGAAGAGGGTGTGTGAGTTTTCCTTCAAAAGTGATTATGGAAATCGAAAATAATGTGTTTGTTAAGAAGTCTCATGAAACGACCAGTCGAAAAACCTGGAGGACTACATGTGTTCGGAAGCAGGAAGTGATTGAAAGTGAAACAAATGTCTTTAATTTTGAAATTTTGGGTGAAAAATTTATCCATGGATGTGCATAAACTGAAGAAATAGTACTGTACCAGTTTTAAATAAAAATGAACGTCAAAATACACATCATGTCCCATAGGAATCTACTTGCATTGATGTTAAACTTGGTAACTTACTGTAGAAATATTAGGATTTGTATGCACCTTTCACTGAAGTTTGTTTTCAGTACTAGGAAACAAATAAGTATTTCAGGTGGATGAATATTTCTGAGAATAATCTTGTGCAAAGTTGATTACAAATCCACATACATGAATATGAATGTATTTAGGGAGTGAATAATAAGACACATATATTTCATATTGTGAAAAATCTGGAGTGTATATATATATATATATATATATATATATATATATATATATATATACACAAAACACACACAGACATTATAAAGTGGCAATATATATGCCAATCGAAATTCATGGTGAAATATATATCATCCATAGATCCCGAAAAATTAATTTTAATGAACATGGATTTATGAATAATGTTGTTCAACTAGGAAGGTCACCCATAGGTTGAATTTTAAGATCCAACAGCATTTAGCAGGAGTGATCTCTTCTCATAATTTGTATCTGCCAAGTCAGCCACCTCACAAGAATGTATATGTGATACCAGGTAGGATTCTATATGTGCATATAAAAATACATGTGCTGAATAGGCTACAGAGAAAGGGATACAGGAATTCACATATTCATTAACTTTAAAAACACATGGAGAACTATTTCAATTAAAAATTAACTAGATTTATAACACCTAACCTACATAATGCAAACGGCAAGTCCAACTATACACCATGCCTCTTCTGAACTGCTTGTATTTCTATTCTGTTTGAGTTATTTTTTTCCATCATATTAGGAATAGTAGTCAGAGTCTAGTAGGGTATAGTTTCGTGTCAGGGATTCAGTATTTTGAATGGAAAATTGGAAAATGAATCCAATGTGTATGCAAATATGTGCTACACAAAAATCTTCCCACTTTCATCCACAACAATGCCTTGACATTACCTTTGCCACAAGTAAGACACAATTAGAGGAGAAGAGTTAGAAAATACGTGAATACATATCTGGAATGGAATACGCTCAGGAGTTCCCAACCTTGGAGGTGATAGAGCAGTTTCCATAAGTAAGGGACATGGTAAACACTCCACAAACATGGAGCTCTGCTGGCCTAAATACTTTTTGAGAAACTGCCTCTGAGGTTGGGCACTTGAAATATATGTTGTTGTCAGGAGCTTTAGCTTCCTTTATAGTGAGCCCATCAAAGCTGGGTCTGCATCTATGTGACCTGGAGGACATGGTTTCTTATTTTCCAATGAACCTGAGGCAGCAGTGCTGAATTCTCTCTTTGTAGGTAAACTGTGGCCACTGGGGGCTAAGTGTCACCCCGTGTGGACTGTGAAGCCATTTGGTCCTCTTCCACTTTCTGTTGTGGTTCTTGCTGCTACACTGGGACTTTTGTATTTGCTTCACGAAATACAACAATTTCAACTGGGACACAGTGCTGGGGAGAGTTCTGTCACTGTGGTGGGTCACGGTCTGCAGGAGATTGCACCAACCAGGCTTCTTTCCCACATAGCTTGCACCATTGACCATGTCAACCTGATTCTGAAAATTGCCCTGAAACCTCTCCATATATCAAAATGCCTTTACAAATAAGGGTCTGCTGGCTGCACCATGTCCTTCACAAGCCATTTGGTAGCCAATGACCAAACCACATGGACCTACCACAGATGTTTTATCACACACCTGCACACCTGCCCACCGCTGCTCTAGGCCCACTACTCAGCAGGCTCCAACTTACTGGCATCTTTTTTCTACATTATTTTTATGAAACCCAGTCAATCAAGGCACCCTCTAGTATACTCATGATCAGCAACAGGACACCCAAAGATTCTCCAGTTCCACCTGGTCATGGGATTTTCAAAAATTTCATGGTATTTATCTAGCCATTTTTTAAGGATGAAGTTGGAGGCACTGTGGGTTTCAAGAACCACTAAATGTTGAGGAAGCTCATTTCAATGAAACTCTGGAGAACTCTCATAGGCAAGGCTTCCCAAAGAGTGGCCAAAAGGTCAAATATAGTCAGGCCCATTGAGGTATACGTTGTGAGTTCCATGTGTGTTTTGACTCTCAACTATGGCTACCAAGTCTTTAAGAATAAAATCATGGGATATCTTGGCTGATATTCCCAGTGCTCTGCGGAATGCCACCCTGGGCCTTGATCTCAGTTTATAAGAGCGACTCTCATGCGTGGCCTCCTAAAATTTCAACACAATTCATGCAATACTTTTCTGAGGTCAGTTCCAGAACTCAGTCTCTAAGGGGATTCACACCAGACTTCAAGCCCAGGTGGACCCTGTCATCTCTTCCAACCGTCACACAAATGACCACAATTAATACCAAAACAATCCCACATTGCCCTCCTCTTCTTCCATAAAGGCACTCATCATAACATCTGGCTGGAGGTTTCCATGAGGGGCACAGCCCAAGACAGTGTCCAAAATAAGCTCCCTTGGCCCTCATTTGCCTAAAGTCAGGGTGGCTTGGACACCCTTCTTGTGCACCAGGAGTGATCTGTAAGGGTAAAAGAAATTGAAATTAAAGTGTAAAAGTTAAAGTGTAAAAGACCGGGTGTTGTAAAGTTTTTAAGCAGCAAGGCTTGTGTTAAAATGTAAAGGACCAGGTATTGTTAAGTTCCTATGCTACACGCAAAACCTGAAATTCCTGTAGCTTGTAGGACAATTCCCGGAGTACCCAGTAAATATTCCCCCTGACCGCCTGTTTTTTTAATAACCTAGGACCCTGTGAGGCCTGGCACAGAGGCATTGCAGGGCCTAAACCAATCATTTTGAATGTGTACCCCGCTTTAGAACTGACCTATCACTCCCACCTTACATGTTCCCACCAATAAATGAACTAATCATGTTTAGGAATTGTTGTTTGATTTTCCTGTGGTGTATGATGATTTCTTAAAGGAGACTGTAATATATGTAAAGTCCCGCCCTGCCCAAAAAGTGTACTTAAGCACTGCTCAACCCCTGCTCGGGGCTCTGGGATGCTCTCCCATCTTGAGTGAGCACGTAGCCCCAGCATGCTGGATTGGATCCTCAATAAACGCCTTTTACTGTTGCATGAGCCACAGTTTCTTGATGGTCTCTTCCTCCAACATTCGCCGGAACCTTACATTTGGTGCATTGGCCGGGAATCACGCAGCGCAGGACAAGGAGACCTCAACGAACCTTTCTGGGGGTAAGTAAGGCGCCTCTTTCCTTCAAAAATGATTATGGAAATCGAAAATAATGTGTTTGGAAAGAATCTCATGAAAAGAACAGTCAAGAAACATGGAGGAATACATATGTTCTGAAGCAGGAAGTAATTGAAAGTGAACCAAATGCCTACAGATTTGTGAACTTGTGGATGAAAAGTTATATCCTATGATATCCATCAACTGAAGAAATAGTAATGTACCACTGTTGAATAAAAATGAACTTCAAAATACACATAATGTCCCATAGGATTATACTTGCATTAATGTTAAACTGGGTCAGTTACCATGCAAATATTAGGATTTGTAAGCACAATTCACCGAAGTTTGTTTTCAGTACTGGAAAATAAATATGTATTTTATGTGGATGAATTTTTCTGAGAATAATCTTGTGCAAATTTGATTACAAATCCACATACATGAATATGAATGTATTTAGGGAGTGAATAATAAGACACATATATTTAATATTGTGAAAAATCTGGAGAGTATATATATATATATATATAAATATATATATATTTATATATATATATATATATATATATATATATATATATATATATTTATTTATAAAGATAAAAACACAGACATTAAAATGTAGCAATATATATGACAATCAAAATTCATCATGAAATATATATCATCCTCATATCCAAAAATATTCTTTTTACTGAGCATGGATTTATGTATAATGTTGTTCATCTAGGAAATTCACCAATTTGTTGAATTTTCAGTTCCATCAGTATTTAGGGGGAGTGATCTCTTTTCACAATTTGTATCATCCAAAAACAGTGAGCTCACAAGAATGTATGTGTGATACCAGGTAGGATTCTAAATATGCATAATAAAATACATGAGATGAATAGGCTACAAAGAAAAGGAGACAGAAATTTACATATGTGTTAACTTTAAAAACTCATGGAGAAGTACTACAATGAAAAGTTGACTAGATTTATAACACATACACTTGATAAAGCAGAAGGCAAGTCCTAGTATACACCATGCCACCTATGAATGGCCTGTATTTCTATTCTGTTAGGTTTCTTTTTCTCCATCATATTAGGATTAGTAGTCAGAGTCTAGTAGGGTATGGGTTAGTGTCAGGGATTCAGTATTTCAAATGGAAAATAGGAAAATGAATCTAATGTGTATGCGAATATTTGTTAGACAAAAATCTTCCTACTGTCATCCAAAAAAATGCCTTGATATTTCCTTCACCACAAGTAATACACAATTAGTGGAGAAGAGTTTGAAAATCTGTGAATATATATCTGGAAAAGAAAATGCTCAGGAGTTCACAACCTTGGAGGTGGTAGAGGGATTTCCAAAAGTAAGGTAAAGGGTAAACACTTCACAAACATGGAGCTCTGGTGGCCTAATTAATTTCTGAGAAACTGCCTCTGAGTTTGGGCCCTTGAAATATTTCTTGTTGTCAGGAGCTTTCGCTTCCTTTGTAGTGAGACCATCAAAGCTGCGTCAGCATCTATGTGACCTGGATGACATGGTTCCTTATTTGCAATAGAACATGAGGCAGCAGTTTTGAATTCTCTCTTTGTAGGTAAACTGAGGCCACTGGGGTCTAAGTGTCTAACCATGTAGTCTGTGAAGCCATTTGGTCATACTTCACTTTTCGTGGTGTTTCTTACTGCTGCACTGGGAGTTTGGTATTGGCTTCACAAAATACAAAAAGAAAAACTGGGACACAGTGCTATAGAGAGTACTCTCACGTGTAGTGGGTGAGGGTCTGCAGGAGAATGCACCAACCAGGCTTCTATCCCCAAAAGCTTGCACCCATGTCCATATCAACCTGATTCTGAATATTGCCCTGAAACCTCTCCATATAATAAGGTCCCTTAACTCGTATGGTTCTGCTGGCTGCACCATGTCAGTCACAAGGCATTTGGAAGCCAATGGCAGATCCACATGGCCCAACGACAGATGTTTTATCATACACCTGCCCACCACTGCTCTAGGCCAACTAGTCAGCAGGCCTCAACATTCTGGCATCTCTGTTCTCACCGTTTTCATGAAACCCAGTCAATCAATGCAATGTCTGGTACACTCGTGATCAGCAATAGACATCCAAAGGTTCTCCAGTGCCACCTGTTCATAAGAATTTAAAAAATTTCATGGTATTTATCTAGCCAATTTTCAAAGATAAATTTGGAGGCACTGTGGCATTTAATTCATTCGGGAACCATGAAATGGTGAGGAAGCTCATTTCAATTAAAGCTCGGGAGAACTCTCAGAGGCAAGGCTTCCCAAAGAGTGGCCAAAAGGTCACATTAAGCCAGGCCCATTGAGGTCTACAATTGAGGGCCATGTTTGTTTTGACTCTCAACTATGGCTTCCAAGTCTTTCTGAATAAAGTCATGTGATATCCTGGCTGAGATTCCCAGTGCTCTTTGAAAGCTATCCTGGGCCTAGATCTCAGTCTCCAAGGGCAACTCTCATGCGTGGCCTCCTAAAATCCCAACACAATTCATGCCAATACTTCTCTGAGATCTGTTCCAGAACTTAGTCTCTAAGGGGAACCACTCCAGAGTTCAAGCACAGGTGGACCCAGTCATCTCTTCCAACCACCACACAAATGACCACAATTAAACCAAAACACTCCCACATGGCCCTCATCTTCTTCAATTTAGAGACTCATCATAACCTCTGGCTGGAGGTTTCCATGAAGGGCGCAGCTTAAGACAGTGTCCAATATAAGCTCACATGCCCCTCATTTGCCTAAAGTCAGGGTGGCATGGAAACTCTTCCTGTGAAGCAGGAGTGATCAAATAGGCCTGCCAATAATACTGCTCTACTTCTCCAATTTGAGGTCTATTCTCTGTGGGGTATAGATTCTTTATGTGAATTGGGGTCATGAGAAAACTCAAGCAACTATGGGCTACCCTCTGCAGGGCTTTGAAGAATCCATTTGAGTGAGTCGAGGAGTTGGACCAAATGTTCTTTAGATATAGAGTTTTGATTAGAGAGTGAGTGTAAATGTCAGCATATGTGAACAGTCAGTCACAGTGATAAACTGGGGAAAATGTGTAGGAAAGCAGATATCAATAGAGACATTAGGAAATAAGGCAAAGTACAAAGTGAGTGATAGGATAAGACATTTTTAACAGGGTTCAGTTTCAATATATAATCTTAGAAAGAAACAAATATGTAGTCACCAATAGGAATGGTATTTGAGATCATTAGTTAATCAGGGCATGGATGTTGTTATTAATACATGCTCACTTTCAATATAGGCTTTGACACAATCATAAGTGTGACCCTTGCATTTTGTTTCAGGAATATTACTGTGATGAAATGTATATGTATATCAGGTGACTACAGTATTTCTTCCACCATTTCTGAAAGCAATATTTTAAAGACTTAAAAATTAGTATTGGGGATACAAATAGGTATGCCATCGGTCTACGAATATAGAGATGATGCCTTAATAGACCATACTGTGAATAAATAATATAACTGGTTCAAACGTTAAATAATGGATTGAATTAATATCTGAAAATATATAGGAAATCTTATATTGATATACATACATTCATTCCAACCAGTTATACATCTAATGGTAATATTAGGGTTATGGTTTATCATGAAGAGTGTGTGAGTTTGGCTTCAAAAGTGATTATGGAAATCAATAATACTGTGGAAAGAATCTCATGAAAAGAACAGTCAAGAAACATGGAGGAATACATGTGTTCTGAAGTAGGAAGTGATTGAAAGTGAACCAAATGCCTATAAATTTGTGAAATTGTGGATGAAAGGATATATCCTATAATGTCCATAAACTGCAGAAATAGTAATGTACCAGTGTCTGAATAAAAATGAACTTCAAAATACACATCATGGTCCCATAGGTGTCTACTTACATTGATGTGAAACTGGTTCAGTCACTGTAGAAACATTACGAATTGTATACACCATTCACTTAATTTACTTTTCAGTACTAGGAAAAACTATGTATTTAAGGTGGATGAATATTTCTAAGAATAATTTTGTGAAAAGTTGATTATAAATCTACATACACACACATGAGTTTATTTAGGGAGTGTATAATAAGACACATATATTTCATATTTTGAAAATCTTAAGAGTAGATATCTATATCTATATAGATAGATAGATAAATAGATAGATACACACATACACAGACATTAAAATGTAGCAATATATATGCCATTCCAAATTCATCATGAAATATATATCATCCACGTATCCAAAAATATTCATTTTACTGAACATTTATTTATACATAATATTGTTCATCTAGGAAATTCACCCATAGGTGGAAATTCCAGTTCCATCTGTATTTAGAGGGAGCGATCTCTTCTCACAATTTGTATCTTCGAAAATAAGCGATCTCACAAGAATGTACATGTGATACCAGTTAGAATTCTAAAAATGCATAAAAAAATACATTTGATGAATAGGCTACAGAGAAAGGGAGACAGAAATTTACATATGTGTTAACTTTAAAAACTCATGGAGAAGTATTACAATGAAAAGTTGACTAGATTTATAACACATACCATTGATAAAGCAGAAGGCAAGTCCAAGTATACACCATGCCTCCTATGAAAGGCCTGTATTTCTATTCTGTTAGGTTTCTTTTTCTCCATCATATTAGGTTTAGTAGTCAGAGTCTAGTAGGGTATGGGTTAGTGTCAGGGATTCAGTATTTCAAATGGAAAATAGGAAAATGAATCTAATATGTATGCAAATATGTGCTACACAAAAATCTTCCCACTCTCAGCCAGAACAATGCTTTGACATTACCTTCGCCCCAAATAAGACACAATTAGTGGAGAAGAGTTAGAAAATCTGTGAATACATATGTCGAAAGGAAAATGCTCAGAACTTCACAAACTTGTAGGAGGTAGAACAGTTTACAAAAGGGGAGAGGGTAAACACTTCACAAACATGGACCTCTGCTGGCCTAATGACTTTTTGAGAAACTGCCTCTGAGGTTGGGCAGTTGAAATATGTTTTTGTCAGGAGCTTTTGCTTCCTTTGTAGTGAGACCATCAATGCTGGGTCTCCATCTATGTGACCTGGATGACATGGTTCCTTATTTTCTAGTGGACATGAGGCAGCAGTGCTGAATTCTCTATTTGTAGGTAAACTTTGGCCACTGGGGTCTAATTATCTAACCCTGTTGTCTGTAAAGCCATTTGTTCATGCTCCACTTTCGTGGTGTTTCTTACTGCTGCACTGTGAGTTTGGTATTGGCTTCACGAAATACAAGGAATTTCACTGGGACACAGTGCTGGAGGATGTACTCTCATATGTGGTGGGTGAGGGTCTGCAGTAAAATGCACCAATGAGGCTTAAATCCCACATAGCTTTTCAACTCGACAATAGCCCCCTTATTCTGATCATTGGCAGGAATCCTCTCCATATAACAAGATGCCTTTACATTGAAGGGTCTGCTGGATGTACCATGTCAGTGACAAGTCATTTCTAAGCCAATGCCAGATCCACGTGGACCCACAACTGATGTTTTTTCACACACCTACACTCCACTGCTTTATGCCCACTAGTCTGCAGGCTCCAACTTACTGGCATCTATGTTCTACAGCATTTTCATGAAACACAGTCAATTAAGGCACTGTCTGGTACAATCATGATTAGCAACAGGACATCCAAATGTTCTCCAGTGCCACCTGGTCATGGTAATTTCAAAAAATTCATGGTATATATCTAGATATTTTTCAATAATGAAGTTGGAGGCACTGTGGGATTCAATTTATACAGGAACCAATAAATGGTTAGGAATCTCATTTCAATGAAAGCTCTGGTGAACTCTCACAGGCAAGGCTTCACAAAGAGTGGGCAAAAGGTCTCATGAAGCCAGGCCCATTGAGGTCTACAATGTGAGTTGCATGTGTGTTTTGACTCTCAACTATGGCTGGAATCTTTCAGAATAAAATCTTGTGATATCCTGGCTTAGATTCCCAGTGCTCTGTGTAAAGTCACCCTGGGCCAAGATCTCAGATTCCAATGGTGAATCTCATGTGTGGCCTCCTGAAATCCCAACACAATTCATGGCAATACTTCTCTGAGGTCAGTTACACAACTCAGTCTCTAAGGGGAATCACAACAGAGTTCAAGCCCAGGTGGACCCAGGCATCTCTTCCAATTGCTACACAAATGATGACAATTAAAACCAAAACACTCTCACACGGCCCTCTTCATCTTTTATATAGACACTAATCATAACCTCTAGCTGGAGGTTTCCATGAGGGGCACAGCCCAAGACAGTGTCAAAAATAAACTCCCTTGCCCCTCATTTGCCTAAAGTCAGGGTGGCCTGGACAACGTTAGTGTGAAACAGAAGTGATCAAATAGGCCTGCCGTTAATACTACTCCACTTCTCAAATTTGAGGCATACTGACTGTGGGGTATAGATTTTTAGTGTGAATTGGAGTTATAAGAAAACCCAAGCACCTATTGTCTCCCCTCTGCAGCCCTTTGAAGAACTTATTTGACACAAATGATCCCTATTCTCACTTGATGGAGGTCAGGAATCTTACAGAGGAAGGCGAGAGGCATCATCCACAATCACTGATCTTTTTTCCATTTAGGTTTTGGTTGCCCACATGGGATCTTTCTTTAGATTCATCAGGTGCTGAAAATCTAAACCACAGGCTCACACAGGGCCAAGAGGCTGATTCAGACACATCCATTTCCAAAGCTATGAAGCAAAGAGCCACAGGTGATGCCCATTCATTTCCATTTTAAAACTGTTTTCTTCAGGCTTCACAAAGGGGTGGCCTGAGGCAAAGACCTTTCTGACATTCAGAGCAACAGAACAATAGGTAATCAAAAGGCCCCAAGCAGGGTTTCTCCACGGAGACTTTTCTGGTTACTCTGATATATGAGTTTTCTGAGATGCTCGCCATTCCCTTCAGCTATCCAGTACATGGCCATGTCACAGAGCTTGGAGGTGGTACATATCTTGTACAAAAATACATGATACTAATCTTGAGAGTGGCCAGAATTCATGAAAAAATGGAAAATTAGGTAGATAGCCGGTGTTGCCCATGGATATGGCAAGCCTCAGTCCATTCATTAATTGGAAAGGATGCATGCTGGGAAGCTTTCTACTAGACAGGACACAACCAATGAGCTATTTTTTTCTAATATCTACAAAGAAAAATACAGTGGGATACACAGACATAGAAACAGTCTCCTTGTCAAATGACTTACTGGAAACAGTCCACTCCAAACCAAACAAACCTCCTTTTTTACCTATTCTCAGAATATGAGAAAAAAACCACAAACACAAACCAACACCCACAAATGCAACTTTTTCCCACAAGTAGGTCTGTCACTATCTGGAGTGTCCTCTGACTGGTAGGCCATATGATGTTCTCCAGAAATGGCCTTTCTGTCTCACATCTGGTCTCCTTGGTCAACTCTGTGAAGTTGTCAGGAGGCAGTGGTGAGCCAATTCCTGTCCTCTCAGGAAAGACCCCTCTTCAGAGCTTTCTTGGTATTTGGCAACCCTTACATCAGTAGGTACCAAGAAAGACTGACTCTGTCCTTAGTGAATCCAAACAAGTGAGCCCACTGCAACTGGGACTGGGACTGGCTCTGGGTGCCTGGCTTCCTGGATCACAAAATTCAGAGAGTTCCATCACCAAGGAAATGAGGTGAGGTCACTACCTTCAGGAAATAAATGAGGTCCCTGTCTTGGCCACCACTTTGTCCTAACTGTTGCGTCCTAGTGTCTCCTGACATGGAGGCTGCCCTACTTCCTGTGATACATTCACATGTTAGAATGGTATAGAAACCATAGTCACCTGGGAACAGCTCTCCACACAGGCCTGCTTTGGTCCATCTTTCCTGCATTAAAAATAGAGAGGATGACTCAGACACATCCTTTCATCCTGACCATGTTGTTTGCCATGGAATATGACTTTTGTTCTCTCAGGTCTTTCATAGCTGCCAACATCTTCTCCAGGGATTATTTCTGCATGGATTTTGAGGTACTCAGCAGGTGGAAGATCTCCTAACTTCCTGTATTGTAATATCAACTTTATCCCTCCTCTTCTGTAAAGTGAGATTGAGGGAACATTGTATGCTTAGGGTTAATAGCATGTTCCATTTGGCTTAGGAATCATTCTGCTGGATGAATAATGGTATTGGGAACCAGCGATATTTAAAAGAATATAGAGGTAAAATATAAGTATGAAAACAGAAATCTAGGTAATATTTTAAGCCCAGAAGGATTTGGGCCCTTGATTGGGATCCTTAGCTTGAGTAATGTTTTGCACCGAGGTCTCAGTTAAATCGATATACAATGGCATAAGACCCTGTACCTCAGATGATTGAATGTAGAAGAGAACATCCAGTGAAAAAGGGATAGTGTGTAGGATTAGAAAGATAGTCAGTAGGTTTAGGAGGAAGAGTGAGTCTAGGATTTGGACCAAAAGTTCTTTAGCAATAGGTTTCGGTTAGATAGTGAATATTAATGGCACCATATGTGAAAAGTCGGGCACAATGATGAACTGGGAAAAAATATGTAGGAAAGCAGACATCAATAGAGACATTAGGAAATCAGGCAAAGTATAACGTGAGTGATAGGATTAGACATTTTCAACAGGGTTGAGGTTGAATACATAATCTTAAAAAGAAACAAAAATGTAGTCACCAATTGGATTGACATTTGAGAGCATTAGGCAAACTGGGCATGGATGTTTTTAGTAATCCATGTTCACATTCCATTGAGGCTTTATTGCAATCATAACGGTGACCTTTGCATTTTGTGTCCAGAATATTACTGTGATAATATGTATATGTAGATCAGGTGACATGAGTATTTCTTCCACCTTTTCTGGGAGCAATATTTTGAAAACATATGAATTAGTACTGGGGATACTAATAGGTTTACCCTGTGTTGATGAATATAGAGATGATGCATTAATAGACCATACTGTGAAAAAAATTATATGACTGGTTCCAAATTTAAATAATGGATTGTTTTAATATCTGAAAATATAGAGGAAATCATATATTGATATACGTACATTAATTCCAACCAGTTATATATCTAATGGTATTATTAGGGTTACCGTTTATCATGAATAGTGTGTGAGTTTTGCTTCAAAAATGATTATTCAATCAAAAATAACGTGTTTAGAAAGAAGTCCAGTGAAAAGACCCATCAAGAAACATGAAGGAATATATGTGTTCCAAAGGAGGAAGTGATTGAAAGTGAACCAAATATTTATAAATTTGTGAACTTGTGAATGAAGGGATATATTTTATGATGTCCATAAACTGAATAAATAATAACGTACCAAGTTTGAATAAAAATGAACTTTAACAAACACATCATATCAAATAGGAATGTATTTGCATTGATGTTAAACTTGGTCAGTTACTCTAGAAATATTAGGATTTGTAAGAACCCTTCCCTGAAGTTAGTTTTCAGTACTAGGAAACAAATATGTATGTCAGTGGATGTATATTTCTGAGAATAAACTTGTTAAAAGTTAATTATAAATCCACATATATGAATATGAATGAATTCAGGCGGTGTATAAGAAGACATATATTTCATATTTTGGAAAATCTGGAGACTATATATATATATATATATATATATATATATATATATATATATAGACACACAAACACACACACATTATAATGTCACAATATATATATGTCAATCGAAATTCATCATGAAAAATAACTCATCCGCATATCCCAAAATATTCATTTTACTGAACATGGATGTATGTAGAATGTTGTTCATCTAGGAAGCTCACCCATGGGTTGAACTTTCTGTACCAACAGCATTTAGGAGGAGTGATCTCTTCTCACAAATAGCATCTGCCAAGTCAGTCACCTCACAAGAATGTACGTGTGAAACCAGGTAGGATTCTATTTGTGCATATAAAAATACATGTGCTTAATAGGCTACAGAGAAAGGGAGACAGGAATTCATATATTTCTTAACTTTAAAAACACATGGAATAGTGTGTAGTGTCCCTCTTTATCCCTTTTGATTAACTTTGGCTTAAAAAAAAAAGAATTTTATTGAGAATTTTTGTATATATGTTTGTCAGGAATATTGCTCTAAAGTTTTCTTTCCTTGATGTGTCTTTGTCTGATTTTGGTATGTGAGTGATACTAGCCTCATGAAATGAGTTTGGAGGAGTTCCATGCTTTTCTATTTTATGGAATAATTTGAGGAGTATTGTGATGAATGCTTCTTTGAAGGTCTTGTAGAACTTGACTGAGAATCTGTCTGTTCCTGGGCTTTGCTTGATTGGTAGGCTGTTGACAGCAACTTCTATTTCATTGCTTGAAATTGATTTGTTTAAATTGTTCATGTCCTACTAATTCAGTTTGGGTATATCTCTAAAATTTTATTGATGTCATCATTGTATTTTAATTTATTAGAGTATAAATTTTCAAATTAGTTTTCAATTATTCTCTGTATTTTAGTTGTGTACTCTGTAAAAGTTCTTTTACGATCCTTAATTTTAGTAATTTGAGGTTTTTTTCTTCATTAGCTTGGTTAAGGATGTGTCAATTTTACTTAGTTTTCGAAGATTAAATTTTGTTTTGTGTCAAAAAAAAAATAACACATGGAAAAGTATTTCAGCAAATTGAATAGATTTATAACTCCTACCTTATATCATGCAAAAGGCAAGTCCAACTATACACCATGTCCCTTCTGAAATGCTTGTATTTCTATTCTGTTTTATGATATTTTTCTCCATTATATTAGTATTAGTAGTCAGAGTCTAGTAGGGTATATGAATATTTCTGAGAATAATCTTGAGAAAAGATGATTATAAATACACATTCATGAATATGAAAAATTTAGGAAGTGCAAAATAAGACAAAAATATTCCATATTTTCAAAAATTTGGAGAGTATATCTATATCTATCTATATCTATATCTATATCTATATATACACACACACGCACACACACACACACACACAACACTCACAGACATTAAAAAGTACCAATATAAATGCCAATAGAAATTCATCAGTAAATATATATCATCCACAGATGCAAAAATTTTTATTTTACTGAACATGAGTTTATGTATAATGTTGTTCTACTAGGACGCTCTCCTATAGGTTGAATTTTCATTTAAAACAGTTTTAGGAGGAGTGAACTCTTCTCACAATTTGTATCTGCCAAGACAGCCACCTCACAAAAATGTACGTGTGATACCTGCTAGGATTCTATATATGCATATATATATATATATATATATATATATATATATATATATATATATATATATATATATACATGTGTGAATAGGCTACAGAAAAGGGAAACAAGAATTCACATATTTATTAATTTTAAAAACACATGGAGAATATTTCCATTAAAATTTGACTAGATTTATAACACCTACCTTATATAATGCAAATGTCAAGTCCAACTATACAACATGTCTCCTCTGAAGTGCTTGTATTTCTATTGTGTTGGGTTAATTTTTCCCATTATAATAGGATGAATAGTCTGAGTCTACTAGGTATTGGTTAGTTTCAGGGATTCAGTATTTGAATGGAAAATTGGAAAATGAATCCAATGTGTATGTAATTATATGCTGCACAAATATCCTCCCGCTCTCATCCAGAACAATGCCTTGATATTACCTTCACCGCAAGTAAGACGCAATTAGAGGAGAAGAGTTACAAAATCAGTGAATACATATCTGGAATGGAAAATGCTCAGGAGTTCACAACCTTGGAGGTGGTAGAGGAGTTTCCAAAACTAAGGAACAGGGAAAACACTCCACAAACATGGAGCTCTGCTGGCCTAAAAACTTTTTGAGAAACTGCGTCTGAGCTTCCGCAATTGAAATATATGTTGTTTTCAGATGATTTGGCTTCCTTTGTAGTGAGACCATCAAAGCTGGGTCTGCATCTATGTGACCTGGAGGACATGGTTTCTTATTTTCCAATGAACAAGATAAAGCAGTGCTGAATCCTCTCTTTGTAGGTAATCTGAGGCCACTGGGGACTAAGTGTCTCCCCGTGTGGACTGTGAAGCCATTAGGTCCTCCACCAATTTTTGTGGTGTTTTTCCTGCTGCACTGTGAGTTTGGTATTTGTTTCACGAAATACTAGGAGCTAAACTGAGACACAGTGCTGGAGGGAGTTGTGTCACGTGTCGTGGGTCAGGGTCTGCAAGAGAATGCACCAACTAGGCTTCTATCTCTCACAGCTTGCCCCATTGCCCCCTTGTCCATATCAACCTGATTCTTCATTTTCCTCTGAAAACTCTCCATATAACAAGATGCCATTACATATAAGGGTCTGCTGGCTGCACCATGTCAGTTACAAGCCATTTGGAATCCAATGGTAGATCCACATGGCCCTACCACGGATGTTGTATCAAACACCTCCCCACCACTGCTCTAGACCCACTACTCAACAGGCTCCAACTTATTGGCATCTCTGTTCTACACCATTTTCATGAAACTCAGTAAATCAAGGCACTGTCTGGTATACTCATGAACAATAACAGGACATCCAATGTTTCTCCAGTGCCACCTGGTCATAGGAATTTCAAAAATTTCATGGTATTTATCTAGCCATTTCTCGAGCATGAAGTTGGAGGCACTTTTGATTTCAATTCATGCAGCAAACATTAAATGGTGAGGAAGCTCATTTCAATGAATTCTCTGGAGAACTCTAAAAGGCAAGGCTTCCCAAAGAGTGGACAAAGGTCACATTAGGCCAGGCCCATTGAGGTCTACAATGTGAGGTCCATGTGTGTTTTGACTCTCAACTATGGCTGCCATTTCTTTAAGAATAAAATAGTGTGATATCCTTGCTGAGTTTCCCAGGCCTCTGTGGAAATCCACCCGGGGCCTAGGTCTCAGTTTCCAAGAGCGACTTTCATGCTTGGCCTCTTAAAATCCCAACAAAATTCATGGCAATGTTTCTCTGAGTTCAGTTCCAAAACCCAGTCTCTAAGGGGTATCACACCAGAGTTCAAGCCTACGTGTACCCAGTCATTTTTTCCAATGCCACACAAATGACCAAAATTAAAACCAAAACACTCCCACATGGCCCTCATCTTATTCCATATAGGCAATCATCTTAACCTCTGGCTGGATGTTTCCATGAGGGGCCCAGCCAAAGACAGTGTCTAAAATCAGCTCGTTTGTCCCTCATTTGACTAACGTCTGGGTAGCCTGGACACAGTTTCTGTGAACCAGGAGTGAACAAATAAGCCTGCCGTTAATACTTCTGTGTTTCTCCAATTTGAGGCCTACTGATTTTAGATATCGATTCTTTAGACGATTTAGAGTCATGCAAAAACACAAGCACCTCTGCAGGGCTTTGAAGAACTCATTTGACCCAAAGAATCCCTATTCTCATTTGATGGAGTGCAGGAACCTAACAGAGGAAGGCAAGAGACTTCATCCACAATGAATGATATTTTTTGCCATTTTGGTTTTGGAAGCTCACATGGGATCATTCTTAAGATCCATCAGGTGCTGAGAATCTAAGTAACAGCCACACACAGGTCCAAGAGGCTGATAAAGACACATCCCTTTCGAAAGCAATTAAGCAAGAGCCACAGGTGAGGCCCATTCATTTCCATTTGAAAACTGTTTTCTTCAGGCTTCACAAAGGGGTGGCTTGAGCAAAGACCTTCCTGACATTCAGTGCAACACAACAATAAGTAAGCAAAAGGCCCAAAGCAGGGTTTCTGCACTGAGACTATCCTGGTCACACTGATATCTGAGTTTTCTGAGATGCTCGCCATTCTCTTCAGCTATCCAGTACATGGCCATGTCACAGAGCTTGGAGGTGGTACATATTTAGGACACAAATCCATGAGCCTATTCTGGAGAGTGGCCAGAATTCAGGAAGAAAACAACAACTTAGAAAGATAGCAGGTGTTGCACATCGATAAGAAAAGCTGCAGTCCATTCATATATTGGGCAGGATGAATTATGGGAAGATTTATACTAGACAGGACACATCCATTAATGCATTCTCTTTTCTAATGTCTACAACAACGGACACAGTGGGATACACAGAAACAGAAACACTCGCCGTGTCAAATGACTTACTAGAAACTGTCCAGTCCAAACCAAACAAACCGCCTTTCCTATCTATTCTCAGAACATGAGACAAAACAACAAACCCACACCCACTCCCACAAAGGCACCTCCTTCCCCCAAGTAGGTCTGTGACTATCCGGAGTGTCCTCTGACCGGTGGGCCATACAATGTTCCCCCGAAATGGCCTGTCTTCTCTCAGATTGTGTTTCCTTGTCCAACTCTGTGAAGATGTCAGGAAAAAGTGGTTAGCCACTACCTGTTTTCTCAGAAATGGTCCACCTTCAGAGCTCTCCTGACATTTGGCCATTCTCACATCATTAGGTACCAAGAAAACTGACTCTGTCCTTGGGAAATCCAAACAAGTGAGCCCACTGGGACTGGGACTGGGACTGCATCTGGGTGCCTGGCTTCTTGGATACCAAGTTCAGAGAGTTCCATCACCAAGGAAATGAGGTATGTCACATTCTTTGGAACTGAATGAGGTCACTGCCTTGGCAACCACTTTGTCCTAACAGTTGCTTCCAAGGGTAACATATGATGGAGGTTGCCCCTACTTCCTGTGACACTTTCATAAGGTAGAATGTATATCAACCATTGGCACCCGGGAACAACTTTCCACTCAGGCCTGGTTTGGTCCCTCTTCTCTACAATAAGAAGAGAGATGCAGATTCAGAAACATCCCTTCATTCTGACCAGGTTGTTTGCCATGGAAGATGACTTTTGCTCTCTCAGTTGCTTCATACCTGCATACAACTTCTCCAGGTATCATTTTTGCATGGACATTTGAAGTTCTCATTAGGTGGAAGGTCCCCAACTTTCCTGTATTGTAAGAACCACTCTGTCCCTGCTCTTCTGTAAAATTATTGAGGGAACAGTGTATACTTGGGGTAAAAAACAGGTTTGATTTGGGTTACGAACGATTCTGTGCGATGAATAATGGTATTGGTAACCTGCAATATTTACAAGAATACAGAGGTGATATATAAGTATGAAAAGAGAAATCTAGGTATGATTTGAAGCCCAGAAGGGTTTTGCCCTTGATTGGGATACTTAGCTTTGAATTATGTTCTGCAAAGATGTCTCAGATAATTCGATATACAATGGCATAGGACCTTGTACAATGGATGATTGAATTTAGAAGAGAACATCCAGTCAAAAAGGGATATTCAGTAGGATTAGGAAGATAGTCGGTAGGTTTAGGAAGAAGAGTGAGTATAGGATTTGGACCAAAAGTTCTTTAGCAATACTTTTGGTTATAGAGTGAATGTAAATGTCAGCTCATATGAAGAGTCAGTCACTATGTTGAACTGGGAAAAATATGTAGAAAAGCAGATATCAATAGAAACATTACGAAATCAGGCAAATTATAAAGTGAATGATAGAATTGGACATTTTCAACAGGGTTGGGTTTGAATATATAAATTAGGAAAAAACAAAAATGTAGTCACCAATAGGATTGACAATTGACAGCATTAGGCAACCTGGACACGGATGTTTTTAGAAATCCATGTTCACCTTCCATTTAGGTTTTGGTACAATCATAAGTGTGACCTTTCCATTTTTGTCCAGAATATTACTGTGATAATGACGTGACATGAGTATTTCTTTCACCATTTCTGGGAGCAATATATTGAAGATGTAAAATAAGAATCGGGGTACAAAGAGGTGTACCCTGTTTCTATGAACATAGAGAAAAAGCATGAATAGACCATACTGTGAATAAATAATATAACTTTTTTGAACTTTAAATAATGAATTGAACTGATATCTGAAAAATTAAAGGAAATCGTATATTGATATACAATCATTCATTCCAACCAGTGATATATCTAATGGAAATATTAGTGTTTTGGTTTATCATGAAGAGTGTGTGAGTTTTGCTTAAAAATGATTATGGAAATTCAAAATAATGTGTATGGAAAGAAGTCTCATGAAAAAACCAGTCAAGAAACCCTGAGAATACATGTGTTCAGAAGCAAGAAGTGATTAAAGTTGAAACAAATGCCTATTAATTTGTGAACTTGTGGATGAAATGCATATCCTATGATGTGCAAAAACTGAAGAAACAATAATGTACCAGTGTCGAATACAAATGAATGACAAATTACATATCATGTCCCATAGGAGTCTACTTGCATTGATGTTAGGCTCGGTCAGTTACTGTAGAATAATTAGGATTTGTATGCACCATTCACTGAAGTTAGTTTTCAATACTAGGAAACAAATATGTATTTCAGGTGGATGAATATTTCTGATTATAATCTTGTGAAAAGTGGATTATAAATCCACATACATGAACATGAATGAATTTAGAGAGTGTATATTAGACATATATATTTCATATTTTGAAAAATTTGGAGAGTATATCTATATCTATATCTACACACACACACACACACACACACACACACACACACAACACTCACAGACATTAAAAAGTGCCAATATAAATGCGAATCGAAATTCATCAGTAAATATATATCATACACAGATGCAAACATATTTATTTTACTGAACATGAGTTTATGTATTATGTTGTTCCACTCGGACGCTCTCCTATAGGTTGAATTTTCATTTCCAACAGCATTTAGGAGGAGTGAACTCTTCTCACAATTTGTATCTGCCAAGACAGCCACCTCACAAAAATGTACGTGTGATACCTGGTAGGATTCTATATATGCATATAAATATACTTGTGTGAATAGGCTACAGAAAAGGGAAACAAGCATTCACATATTTGTTAAGTTTAAAAACACATGGAGAATATTTCCATTAAAATTTGACTAGATTTATATCTCCTAACTAATATAATGCAAATGTCACGTCCAACTATACAACATGTCTCCTCTGAAGTGCTTGTATTTCTATTGTGTTGGGTTAATTTTCCCCATTATATTAGGATGAATAGTCTGAGTCTACTCGGTATGAGTTAGTGTTAGGGATTCAGTACTTCGAATGGAAAATTGGAAAATGAATCCAATGTGTATGTAAATATATTCTGCACAAATATCCTCCCGCTCTCATCCAGAAGAATGCCTTGACATTACCTTCACCCCAAGTAAGACACAATTAGAGGAGAAGAGTTACAAAATCAGTGAATACATATCTGGAATGGAAAATGCTCAGGAGTTCACAACCTTGGAGGTGGTAGAGGAGTTTCCAAAACTAAGGTACAGTGAAAACACTCCACAAACATGGAGCTCTCCTGGCCTAAAAACTTTTTGAGAAACTGCCTCTGAGCTTCCGCACTTGAAATATATGTTTTTTTCAGGAGATTTGGCTTCCTCTGTAGTGAGCCCATCAAAGCTGGGTCTGCATCTATGTGACCTGGAGGACATGGTTTCTTATTTTCCAATGAACAAGATGAAGCAGTGCTGAATCCTCTCTTGGTAGGTAAACTGAGGCCACTGGGGACTAAGTGTCTCCCCATGTGGACTGTGAAGCCATTTGGTCCTCCTCCACTTTTTGTGGTATTTTTGCTGCTGCACTGTGAGTTTGGTATTTGTTTCACGAAATACTAGGAGCTAACCTGGGACACAGTGCTGGAGGGAGTTCTGTCACGTGTGGTGGGTCAGGGTCTGCAAGAGAATGCACCAACTAGGCTCCTATCTCTCACAGCTTGCCCCAATACCCCCTTGTCCATATCAACCTGATTCTTAAATTTCCTCTGAAAACTCTCCATATAACAAGATGCCTTTACATATAAGGGTCTGCTGGCTGCACCATGTCAGTTACAAGCCATTTGGAATCCAATGGTAGATCCACATGGCCCTACCACGGATGTTTTATCAAACACCTCCCCACCACTGCTCTAGACCCACTACTCAGCAGGCTCCAACTTACTGGCATCTCTGTTCTACACCATTTTCATGAAACTCAGTAAATCAAGGCACTGTCTGGTATACTCATGAACAGTAACAGGACATCCAATATTTCTCCAGTGCCACCTGGTCATAGGAATTTCAAAAAATTCATGGTATTTATCTATCCATTTTTCAAGCATGAAGTTGGAGGCAATGGGGGTTTCCATTCATTCAGCAAACATTTAATGGTGAGGAAGCTCATTTCAATGAATTCTCTGGAGAACTCTAAAAGGCAAGGCTTCCCAAAGAGTGGAAAAAGGTCACATTAGGCCAGGACCATTGAGGTCTACAATGTGAGGTCCATGTGTGTTTTGACTCTCAACTATGGCTGCCATTTCTTTAAGAATAAAATCATGTGATATCCTTTCTGAAATTCCCAGGCCTCTGTGGAAATGCATCCGGGGCCTAGGTCTCAGTTTCCAAGAGTGACTTTCATGCGTGGCCTCTTAAAATCCCAACAAAATTCATGGCAATGCTTCTCTGAGTTCAGTTCCAAAACCCAGTCTCTAAGGGGAATGACACCAGATTTCAAGCCCACGTACACCCAGTGATTTTTTCCAATGCCACACAAATGACCAAAATTAAAACCGAAACACTCCCACATGGCCCTCATCTTATTCCATATAGTCAATCATCTTAACCTCTGGCTTGAGGTTTCCATTAGGGGCGCAGCCCAAGACAGTGTCCAAAATCAGCTCGTTTGCCCCTCATTTGCCTAAAGTCAGGGTAGCCTGGAAACCGTTTCTGTGAATGAGGAGTGAACAAATAAGCCTGCCGTTAATACTTCTGTTTTTCTCCAATTTGAGGCCTACTGAATTTAGGTATCGATTCTTTAGGTGATTTCGAGTCATGCGAAACACAAGCACCTCTGCAGGGCTTTGAAGAACTCATTTGACCCAAAGAATCCCTATTCTCATTTGATGGAGTGCAGGAACCTAACAGAGGAAAGCAAGAGACTTCATTCACAATGAATGATATTTTTTGCCATTTTAGGTTTGGAAGCTCACATGGGATCATTCTTAAGATCCATCAGGTGCTGAGAATCTAAGTCACAGCCACACACAGGTCCAAGAGTCTGATAAAGACACATCCTTTTCCAAAGCAATTAAGGAAAGAGCCACAGGGGAGGCCCATTCATTTCCATTTGAAAACTGTTTTCTTCAGGCTTCACAAAGGGGTGGCCTGAGGCAAAGACCTTCCTGACATTCAGTTCCACACAACAATAAGTAAGCAAAAGGCCCAAAGCAGGTTTTCTGCACTGAGACTTTCCTGGTCACACTGATATCTGAGTTTTCTGAGATGCTCGCCATTCTCTTCAGCTATTGAGTACTTGGCCATGTCACAGAGCTTGGAGGTGGTACCATTTTGGACACAAATCCATGAGCCTATTCTGGAGAGTGGCCAGAATTCGGGAAGAAAACAACAACTTAGAAAGATAGCAGATGTTGCACATCGATAAGACAAGCTGCAGTCCATTTATATATTGGCAGGATGAATTATGGGAAGATTTATACTAGACAGGACACATCCATTAATGCATTCTCTTTTCTAATGTCTACAACAATGGACACAGGGGAATACACAGAAACAGAAACACTCGCCGTGTCAAATGACTTACTAGAAACTGTCCACTCCAAACCAAATAAACCTACTTTCCTATCTATTCTCAGAACATGAGACAAAACAACAAACCCACACCCACTCCCACAAAGGCACCTCCTTCCCCCAAGTAGGTCTGTGACTATCTGGGGTGTCCTCTGACTGGTGGGCCATACTATGTTCCCCCGAAATGTCCTGTCTTCTCTCCGATCTTGTTTCCTTGAACAACTCTGTGAAGAAGTCAGGAAAAAGTGGTTAGCCACTACCTGTTTTCTCAGGAAAGGTCCATCTTCAGAGCACTCCTGGCATTTGGCCATCCTCACATCATTAGGTACCAAGAAAACTGACTCTGTCCTTGGTAAATCCAAACAAGTGAGCCCAATGGGACTGGGACTGGGACTGCCTCTGGCTGAGTGGCTTCTTGGATACCAAGTTCAGAGAGTTCCATCACCAAGGAACTGAGGTATCTCACATTCTTTGGAACTGAATGAGGTCACTGCCTTGGCAACCACTTTGTCCTAACAGTTGCTTCCAAGGGTAACATAAGATGGAGTTTGCCCCTACTTCCTGTGACACTTTCATAAGGTAGAATGTATATCAACCATTGGCACCTGGGAACAGCTCTCCACCCAGGCCTGGTTTGGTCCATGTTCTCTACAAGAAGAAGAGAGAGGCCTATTCAGACACATCCCTTCATCCTGACCAGGTTGTTTGCCATGGAAGATGACTTTTGCTCTCTCAGGTGCTTCATACCTGCTTACAACTTCTCCAGGTATCATTTGTGCATGGACATTTGAGGTTCTCTTCATGTGGAAGGTCCCCAACTCTCCTGTATTGTAAGAACCACTCTGTCCCTGCTCTTCTCTAAAATGATTGAGGGAACAGTCTATACTGGGGGTTAAAAACAGGTTTGATTTTGGTTATGTATGACTCTGTGCGATGAATAATGGTATTGGGAACCTGAAATATTTACAAGAATATTGAGGTGAAATATAAGTATGAAAACAGAAATCTAGGTATGATTTGAAGCCCAGAAGGGTTCTGCCCTTGATTGGGATACTGAACTTTGAATTATGTTCTGCAAATTTGTCTCAGATAATTCGATATATAATGGAATAGGACCTTGTATATTGGATGATTGAATTTAGAAGAGAACATCAAGTCAAAAAGGGATATTCAGTAGGATTAGGAAGATAGTCAGTAGGATTCGGAAGAAGAGTGAGTATAGGATTTGGACCAAAAGTTCTTTAGCAATAGACTTTCAGTTATAGAGTGAATGTGTATTTCAGCACATATGAAGAGTCAGTCACTATGTTGAACTGGGGAAAATATGTAGAAAAGCAGATATCAATAGAAACATTACGAAATCAGGCAAAGTATAAAGTGAGTGATAGAATTAGACATTTTCAACAGGGTTGAGTTTGAATATATAAACTAGGAAAAAACAAAAATGTAGTCACCAATAGGATTGACAATTGACAGCATTAGACAACCTGGAAATGGATGTTTTTAGAAATCCATGTTCACTTTCCATTTAGGCTTTGGTACAATCATAAGTGTGACCTTTCCATTTTTTGTCCAGAATATTACTGTGATAATGAGGTGACATGAGTATTTCTTTCACCATTTCTGGGAGCAATATATTGAAGATGTAAAATAGAATCGGGGGTAGAAAGAGGGGTACCCTCTTTCTATGAACATAGAGAAAAAGCATGAATAGACCATACTGTGAATAAATAATATAACTTTTTTGAACTTTAAATAATGAATTGAACTGATATCTGAAAAATAAAAGGAAATTGTATATTGATATACAATCATTCATTCCAACCAGTTATATATCTAATGGAAATATTAATTTTTTTGGTTTATCATAAAGAGTGTGTGAGTTTTGCTTCAAAATGATTATGGAAATTCAAAATAATGTGTTTGGAAAGAAGTCTCATGAAAAGACCATTCAAGAAACCCTGACAATACATGTGTTCTGAAGCAAGAAGTGATTAAAGTTGAAACAAATGCCTATTAATTTGTGAACTTGTGGATGAAATGTATATCCTATGATGTGGAAAAACTGAGGAAACAATAATGTAGCAGTGTCGCATACAAATGAATGACAAATTACATATCATGTCCCATAGGAGTCTACTTGCATTGATGTTAGACTGGGTCAGTTACTGTAGAATAATTAGGATTTGTATGCACAATTCACTGAAGTTAGTTTTCAGTACTAGGAAACAAATATGTATTTCAAGTGGATGAATATTTCTGATAATAATCTTGTGAAAAGTTGATTACAAATCCACATACATGAACATGAATGAATTTAGAGAGTGTATATTAGACACATATATTCCATATTTTGAAAAATTTGGAGAGTATATCTATATCTATATCTACATCTATATATATATCTATATATATCTATATCTATATCTATATATCTATATATCTATATATCTATATATCTATATATATATATATATATATATATATATATATATATATATATACACACACACACGCACACACACACAACACTCACAGACATTAAAAAGTCAATATAAATGCCAATCGAAATTCATCAGTAAATATATATCATCCACAGATGCAAACATATTTATTTTACTGAACATGAGTTTATGTATAATGTTGTTGTACTAGGATGCTCTCCTATAGGTTGAATTTTCATTTCCAACAGCATTTAGGATGAGTGAACTCTTCTCACAATTTGTATCTGCCAAGACAACCACCTCACAAAAATGTACATGTGATACCTGGTAGGATTCTATATATGCATATAAATATACATGTGTGAATAGGCTACAGAAAAGGGAAACAAGAATTCACATATTTGTCAAGTTTAAAAACACATGGAGAATATTTCAATTAAAATTTGACTAGATTTATAACTCCTACCTTATATAATACAAATGTCAAGTCCACCTATACAACATGTCTCCTCTGAAGTGCTTGTATTTCTATTGTGTTGGGTTAATTTTCCCCATTATATTAGGATGAACTGTCTAAGTCTACCAGGTATGGGTTAGTGTCAGGAATTCAGTACTTCGAATGGAAAATTTGAAAATGAATCCAATGCGTATGTAAATATATGCTGCACAATTTCCTCTCGCTCTCATCCAGAAGAATGCCTTGACATCACCTTCACCCCAAGTAAGACACAATTAGAGGAGAAGAGTTACCAAATCAGTGAATACATATCTGGAATGGAAAATGCTCAGGAGTTCACAACCTTGGAGGTGGTAGAAAAGTTTCCAAAACTAAGGGACAGGGTAAACACTCCACAAACATGGAGCTCTGCTGGCCTAAAATCTTTTTGAGAAACTCCTCTGAGATTCCGCACTTGAAATATATGTTGTTTTCAGGAGATTTGGCTTCCTTTGTAGTGAGACTATGAGAGCTGGGTCTGCATCTATGTGACCTGGAGGACATGGTTTCTTATTTTCCAAAGAACTACATGAAGCAGTGCTGAATCCTCTCTTTGTAGGTTAACTGAGGCCACTGGAGACTAAGTGTCTCCCCGTGTGAACTGTGAAGCCATTTGGTCCTCCTCCACTTTTTGTGGTGTTTTTGCTACTGCACTGTGAGTTTGGTATTTGTTTCACGAAATACTAGGAGCTAAACTGGGATACAGTGCTGGAGGGAGTTGTGTCACGTGTGGTTGGTCAGGGTCTGCAAGGGAATGCACCAACTAGGCTTCTATCTCTCACAGCTTGGCCCATTGCCCCCTTGTCCATATCAACCTGATTCTTCATTTTCCTCTGAAGACTCTCCATATAACAAGATGCCTTTACATATAAGGGTCTGCTGGCTGCACCATGTCAGTTACAAGCCATTTGGAATTTAATGGTAGATCCACATAGCCCTACCACGGATGTTTTATCAAACACCTCCCCACCACTGCTCTAGACCCACTACTCAGCAGGCTCTAACTTACTGGCATCTCTGTTCTACACCATTTTCATGAAACTCAGTAAATCAAGGCACTGTCTGTTATACTCATAATCAGCAACAGGACATCCAATGTTTCTCCAGTGCCACCTGGTCATAGGAATTTCAAAAATTTCATGGTATTTATCTAGCCATTTTTCAAGCATGAAGTTGGAGGCACTGTGGGTTTCAATTCATGCAGCAAACATTAAATGGCGAGGAAGCTCATTTCAATGAAATCTCTGGAGAACTCTAAAAGGCAAGGCTTCCCAAAGAGTGGACAAAAGGTCACATTAGGCCAGGACCATTGAGGTCTACAATGTGAGGTCCATGTGTTTTGACTCTCAACTATGGCTGCCATTTCTTTAAGAATAAAATCATGTGATATCCTTGCTGAGTTTCCCAGGCCTCTGTGGAAATCCACCCGGGGCTAGGTCTCAGTTTCCAAGAGCGACTTTCATGCGTGGCCTCTTAAAATCCCAACAAAATTCATGGCAATGCTTCTCTGAGTTCAGTTCCAAAACCCAGTCTCTAAGGGGAATCACACCAGAGTTCAAGCCCACGTGGACACAGTCATTTCTTCCAACTGTCACACAAATGACCAAAATTAAAACCGAAACACTCCCACATGGCCCTCATCTTATTCCATATAGTAACTCATCTTAACCTCTGGCTGGAGGTTTCCATGAGGGGCGCAGCCCAAGACAGTGTCCAAATCAGCTCGTTTGCCCCTCATTTGCCTAAAGTCTGGGTGGCCTGGACACCGTTTCTGTGAACCAGGAATGATCAAATAAGCCTGCCGTTAATTCTTCTGTTTCTCCAATTTGAGGCCTACTGATTTCAGGAATACATTCTTTATGTGATTTAAAGTTATTCGAAAACCCAAGCACCTCTGCAGAGATTTGAAGAACTCATTTGACCCAAAGAATCCCTATTCTCACTTATGGAGTTCAGGATTTTAACAGAGGAAGGCAAGAGAATTCATCCACAATGAAAGATTTTTTGCCCTTATGGTTTTGGATGCACGCAGCGGATCATTTTTAGATTCATCAGGTGCTGAGAATCTAAGTCACAGCCACACACATGGCCAAGAGGCTGATTCAGACACATCCTTTCCCAAAGCAATGAAGCCAGAAGCCACAGGTGATGCCCATTCATTTCCATTTGAAAACTGTTTTCTTCAGGCTTCACAAAGGGGTGGCCTGAGGCAAAGACCTTCCTGACATTCAGTGCAACACAACAATAAGTCAGCAAAAGGCCCAAAGGAGGGTTTCTGCACTGAGACTTTCCTGGTCACACTGATATCTGAGTTTTCTGAGATGCTCGCCATTCTCTTCAGCTATCCAGTACATGGCCATGTCACAGAGCTTGGAGGTCGTACATATTTTGGACACAAAACCATGAGCCTATTCTGGAGAGTGGCTAGAATTCAGGAAGAAAACAGCAACGTAGAAAGATAGCAGGTGTTGCACATCGATAAGACAAGCTGCAGTCCATTCATATATTGGGCAGGATGAATTATGGGAAGATTTATACTAGACAGGACACATCCATTAATGCATTCTCTTTTTAATGTCTACAACAACGGACACATTGGGATACACCGAAACAGAAACACTCGCCTGATCAAACAACTTACTAGAAACTGTCCACTCCAAACCAAACAAACAGCCTTTCCTACCTATTCTCAGAACATGAGACAAAACCTCAAACCCACACCCACTCCCACAAAGGCACCTCCTTCCCCCCAAGTAGGTCTGTGACTATCCGGAGTGTCCTCTGACTGGGGGCCATACTATGTTCCCCCGAAATGTCCTGTCTTCTCTCAGATCTTGTTTCCTTGTTCAACTCTTTGTAGTTTTCAGGAAAAAGTGGTGAGCCACTACCTGCTTTCTCAGGAAAGGTCCATCTTCAGAGTTCTCTTGGCATTAGGCCATCCTCACATCAGTAGGTACCAAGAAAACTGACTCTGTCCTTGGTAAATCCAAACAAGTGAGCCCACTGGGACTGGGACTGGGACTGCCTCTGGGTGCCTGGCCTTTTGGATACAAATTTCAGAGAGTTCCATCACCAAGGAAATGAGGTATGTCACTTTCTTTGGAACTGAATGAGTCACTTGCTTGGCAACCACATTGTCCTAACTGTTGCTTCCAAGGGTCCCATGAGATGGAGGCTTCCCCTACTTCCTGTGACACTTTCACAAGGGAGAATGGTATATCAACCATAGGCACCCAGGAACAGCTCTCCACACAGGCCTGGTTTGGTCCATCTTCTCTACAATAAGACACATCCCTTCTTTCTGACCAAGATATTTGCCATGGAAGATGACTTTTGCTCTCTTAGGTGCTTCATACCTGCCTACAACTTCTCCAGGTATCATTTCTGCATGGACCTTTGAGGTTCTCATCAGGTGGAATATCCCCAACTTTCCTGTATTGTAAGAACCACTCTGTCCCTGCTCTTCTGTAAAATGATTGAGGGAACAGTGTATACGTGGGGTTAAAAACAGGTTTGATATGGGTTACGAATGATTCTGTGCAATGACTAATGGTATTGGGAACCTGCAATGCTTACAAAATATAGATGTGAAATATAAGTATGAAAACAGAAATCTAGGTATGATTTGAAGCCCATAAGGGTTCTGCCCTTGATTGGGATACTTAGCTTTGAATTATGTTCTGCAAAGATGTCTCAGATAATTCGATATACAATGGCATAGGACCTTGTAAATTGGATGATTGAATTTAGAAGAGAGCACCCAGTCAAAAAGGGATATTCAGTAGGATTAGGAAGATAGTCGGTAGGTTTAGGAAGAAGAGTGAGTATAGGATTTGGACCAAAAGTTCTTTAGCAATAGACTTTCGGTTATAGAGTGAATGTAAATGTCAGCACATATGAAGAGTCAGTCACTATGTTGAACTGGGAAAAATATGTAGAAAAGCAGAGATCAATAGAAACATTACGAAATCAGGCAAAGTATAAAGTGAGTGATAGAATTAGACATTTTCAACAGGATTGAGTTTGAATATATAAATTAGGAAAAAACAAAAATGTAGTCACCAATAGGATTGACAATTGACAGCATTAGGCAACCTGGACATGGATGTTTTTAGAAATCCATGTTCACTTTCCATTTAGGATTTGGTACAATCATAAGTGTGACCTTTCCATTTTTTGTCCAGAATATTACTGTGATAATGAGGTGACATGAGTAATTCTTTCACCATTTCTGGGAGCAATATATTGAAGATGTAAAATTAGAATCGGGGGTACAAAGAGGTGTACCCTGTTTGTATGAACATAGAGAAAAAGCATGAATAGACCATACTGTGAATAAATAATATAACTTTTTGAACTTTAAATAATGAATTGAACTGATATCTGAAAAATTAAAAGAAATCGTATATTGATATACAATCATTCATTCCAACCAGTTATATATCTAAACGAAATATTAGTGTTTTGGTTTATCATGAAGAGTGTGTGAGTTTTGCTTCAAAATGACTATGGAAATTCAAAATAATGTGTTTGGAAAGAAGTCTCATGAAAAGACCATTCAAGAAACCCTGACAATACATGTGTTCTGAAGCAAGAAGTGATTAAAGTTGAATCAAATGCCTATTAATTTGTGAACTTGTGGATGAAATGTATATCCTATGATTTGCAAAAACTGAAGAAACAATAATGTACCAGTGTCGAATACAAATGAATGACAAATTACATATCATGTCCCATAGGAGTCTACTTGCATTGATGTTATACTGGGTCGGTTACTGTAGAATAATTAGGATATGTATGCACCATTCACTGAAGTTAGTTTTCAGTACTAGGAAACAACTATGTATTTCAGGTGGATGAATATTTCTGATTATAATCTTGTGAAAAGTTGATTATAAATCCACATACATGAACATGAATGAATTTAGAGAGTGTATATTAGACATATATATTTCATATTCTGAAATATTTGGGGAGTATATCTATATCAATATCTATATCTATATCTATATCCACACACACACACACACACACACACACACACAACATTCACAGACATTAAAAAATACCAATATAAATGCCAATCGAAATTGATCAGTAAATATATATGATCCACAGATGCAAAAATATTTATTTTGCTGAACATGAGTTTATGTATAATGTTGTTTTACTAGGACGCTCTCCTATAGGTTGAATTTTCATTTCCAACAGCATTTAGGAGGAGTGAACTCTTCTCACAATTTGTATCTGCGAAGACAGCCATCTCACAAAAATGTACGTGTGATACCTGGTAGGATTCTACATATGCATATAAATATACATGTGTGAATAGGCTACTGAAAAGAGAAACAAGAATTCACATATTTGTTAAGTTTAAAAACACATGGAGAATATTTCCATTAAAATTTGAATACATTTATAACTCCTACCTTATATAATGCAAATGTCAAGTCCAACTATACAACATGTCTCCTCTGAAGTGCTTGTATTTCTATTGTGTTGTGTTAATTTTCCCCATTGTATTAGGATGAATAGTCTGAGTCTACTAGGTATGGCTTAGTGTCAGGAATTCAGCATTTCGAATGGAAAATTGGAAAATGAATCCAATGTGTATGTAAATATATGCTGCACAAATATCCTCCCGCTCTCATCCAGAAGAATGCCTTGACATTACCTTCACCCCAAGTAAGACACAATTAGAGGAGAAGAGTTACAAAATCAGTGAATACATATCTGGAATGGAAAATGCTCAGGAGTTCACAACCTTGGAGGTGGTAGAGGAGTTTGCAAAACTAAGGGAGAGGGTAAACACTCCACAAACATGGAGCTCTGCTGGCCTAAAAACTTTTTGAGAAACTGCCTCTGAGCTTCTGTACTTGAAATATATGTTGTTTTCAGGAGATTTGGCTTCCTTTGTAGTGAGACCATCAAAGCTGGGTCTGCATCTATGTTACCTGGAGGACATGGTTTCTTATTTTCCAATGAACAAGATGAAGCAGTGCTGAATCCTCTCTTTGTAGGTAAAGTGAGACCACTGGGTACTAAGTGTCTCCCCGTGTGGACTGTGAAGCCATTTGGTCCTCCTCCACTTTTTGTGGTGTTTTTGCTGCTGCACTGTGAGTTTGGTATTTGTTTCCCGAAATACTAGGAACTAAACTGGGACACAGTGCTGGAGGGAGTTCTGTCACGTGTGATGGGTCAGGGTCTGCAAGAGAATGCACCAACTAGGCTTCTATCTCTCACAGCTTGCCCCATTGACCCCATGTACATATCAACCTGATTCTTAATTTTCCTCTGAAAACTCTCCAATAACAAGATGCCTTTACATATAAGGGTCTGCTGGCTGCACCATATCAGTTACAAGCCATTTGGATTCCAATGGTAGATCCACATGGCACTACCACGGATGTTTTATCAAACACCTCTCCACCACTGCTCTAGACCCACTACTCAGCAGACTCCAACTTACTGGCATCTCTGTTCTACACCATTTTTATGAAACTCAGTAAATCAAGGCACTGTCTGGTATACTCATGATCAGCAACAGGACATCCAATGTTTCTCCAGTGCCACCTGGTCATTGGAAATTCAAAAATTTCATGGTATTTATTTAGCCATTTTTCAAGCATGAAGTTGGAGGCACTGTGGGTTTCAATTCATTCAGCAAACATTAAATTGTGAGGAAGCTCATTTCAATGAAATCTCTGGAGAACCCTCACAGGCAAGGCTTCCCAAAGAGTGAACAAAAGGTCACATTAGACCAGGCCCATTGAGGTCTACAATGTGAGGTCCATGTGTGTTTTGACTCTAAACTATGGCTGCCATTTCTTTAAGAATAAAATCATGTGATATCCTTGCTGAGATTCCCAGGCCTCTGTGGAAATCCACCGGGGCCTAGGTCTCAGTTTCCAAGAGCGACTTTCATGCGTGGCCTCTTAAAATCCCAACAAAATTCATGCCAATGCTTCTCTGAGTTCAGTTCCAAATCCCAGTCTCTAAGGGGAATCACACCAGAGTTCAAACCCACGTGGACCCAGTCATTTTTTCCAATGCCACACAAATGACCAAAATTAAAATCAAAACACTCCCACATGGCCCTCATCTTATTCCATATAGTCAATCATCTTAACCTCTGGGTGGAGGTTTCCATGAGGGGCGCAGCCAAAGACAGTGTCCAAAATCAGCTCGTTTGCCCCTCATTTTCCTAAAGTCAGGGTAGCCTGGAAACCGTTTCTGTGAACCAGGAGTGAACAAATAAGCCTGCCGTTAATACTTCTGTGTTTCTCCAATTTGATGCCTACTGATTTTAGGTAACGATTCTTTAGGTGATTTAGAGTCATGCGAAAACACAAGCACCTCTGCAGGGCTTTGAAGAACCCATTTGACCCAAAGAATCCCTATTCTCATTTGATGGAGTGCAGGAACCTAACAGAGGAAGGAAAGAGACTTCATCCACAATGAATGATATTTTTGCCATTTTGGTTTTGGAAGCTCACATGGGATCATTCTTAAGATCCATCAGGTTCTGTGAATCTAAGTCACAGCCACACACAGGTCCAAGAGGCTGATAAAGACACATCCCTTTCCAAAGCAATTAAGCAAAGAGCCACAGGTGAAGCCCATTCATTTCCATTTGAAAACTGTTTTATTCAGGCTTCACAAAGGAGTGGCCTGAGGCAAAGACCTTCCTGACATTGAGTGCAACACAACAATAAGTAAGCAAAAGGCCCAAAGCAGGGTTTCTGCACTGAGACTATCCTGGTCACACTGATATCTGAGTTTTCTGAGATTCTCGCCATTCTCTTCAGCTATCCAGTATATGGCCATTTCACAGAGCTTGGAGGTGGTACATATTTTGGACACAAATCCATGAGCCTATTCTTGAAAGTGTCCAGAATTCAAAAAGAAAACAACAACTTAGAAAGATAGCAGGTGTTGCACATCCATAAGACAAGCTGCAGTCCTTTCATATATTGGGCAGGATGAATTATGGGAAGATTTATATTAGACAGGAAACACCCATTAATGCATTCTCTTTTCTAATGTCTACAACAACGAACACAGGGGGATACACAGAAACAGAAAAACTCGCCGTGTCAAATGACTTACTAGAAACTGTCCATTCCAAACCAAACAACCCGCCTTTCCTATCTATTCTCAGAACATGAGACAAAACAACAAACCCACACCCACTCCCCCAAAGGCACCTCCTTCCCCCAAGTAGGTCTGTGACTATCCGGAGTGTCATCTGACTGGTGGGCCATACTATGTTCCCCCAAAATGGACTGTCTTCTCTCAGATCTTGTTTCATTGACCAACTCTGTGAAGATGTCAGGAAAAAGTGGTTAGACACTACCTGTTTTCTCAGGAAAGATCCGTCTTGACAGCTCTCCTGGCATTTGGCCATCCTCACATCATTAGGTACCAAGAAAACTGACTGTCCTTGGTAAATCCAAACAAGTGAGCCCACTGGGACTGGGACTTGGACTGCCTCTGGGTGCCTGGCTTCTTGGATACCAAGTTCAGAGAGTTCCATCACCAAGGAAATGAGGTATGTCACATTCTTTGGAACTGAATGAGGTCCCTGCCTTGGCACCCACTTTGTCCAAACAGTTGCTTCCAAGGGAAACATAAGATGGATGTTGCCCCTACTTCCTGTGACACTTTCATAAGGTAGAATGTATATCAACCATTGGCACCCGGGAACAGCTCTCCACTCATGCCTGGTTTGGTCCATCATCTCTAAAATAAGAAGAGAGAGGCAGATTCAGACACATCCCTTCATCCTGACCAGGTTCTTTTCCATGGAAGAGGACTTTTGCTCTCTCTGGTGCTTCATACCTGCCTACAACTTCTCCAGGTATCATTTGTGCATGGACATTTGAGGTTCTCATCAGGTGGAAGGCCCCCAACTTTCCTGTATTGTAAGAACCACTCTGTCCCTGCTCTTCTGTAAATTGATTGAGGGAACAGTGTATACTTGGGGTTAAAAACAGGTTTCATTTGGGTTAGGAATGATTCTGTGCGATGAATAATGGTATTGGAAACATGCAATATTTACAAGAATATAGAGGTGAAATATAAGTATGAAAACAGAAATCAAGGTATGATTTGAAGCCCAGAATAGTTTTGCCCTTGATTGGGATACTTAGCTTTGAATTATGTTCTGCAAAGTTGTCTCATATAATTCGATATACAATGGCATAGGACCTTGTAAATTGGATGATTGAATTTAGAAGAGAACATCCAGTCAAAAAGGGATATTCAGTAGGATTAGGAAGATAGTCGGTAGGTTTAGGAAGAAGAGTGAGTATAGGATTTGGACCAAAAGTTCTTTAGCAATAGACTTTCGGTTATAGAGTGAATGTAAATGTCAACACATATGAAGAGTCAGTCAGTATGTTGAACTGGGGAAAATATGTAGAAAAGCCGATATCAATAGAAACATTACGAAATGAGGCAAAGTATAAAGTGAGTGATAGAATTAGACATTTTCAACAGGGTTGAGTTTGAATATATAAATTAGGAAAAAACAAATATGTAGTCACCAATAGAATTGACAATTGACAGCATTAGGCAACCTGGACATGGATGTTTTTAGAAATCCATGTTCACTTTCTATTTAGGCTTTGGTACAATCATAAGTGTGACCTTTCCATTTTTTGTCCAGAATATTACTGTGATAATGAGGTGACATGAGTAATTCTTTCACCATTTCTGGGAGCAATATATTGAAGATGTAAAATTAGAATTGGTTGTAGAAAGAGGTGTACCCTGTTTGTATGAACATAGAGAAAAAGCATGAATAGACCATACTGTGAATAAATAATATAACTTTTTTGAACTTTAAATAATGCATTGAACTGATATCTGAAAAATTAAAGGAAATCGTATATTGATATACAATCATTAATTCCAACCAGTTATTTATCTAATGGAAATATTAGTGTTTTCTTTTATCATGAAGAGTTTGTGAGTTTTGCTTCAAAATGATTATGGAAATTCAAAATAATGTGTTTGGTAAGAAGTCTCATGAATAGACCAGTCAAGAAACCCTGACAATACATGTGTTCTGAAGCAAGAAGTGATTAAAGTTGAAACAAATGCCTATTAATTTGTGAACTTGTCGGTGAAACGTATATCCTATGATGTGCAAAAACTGAAGAAACAATAATGTACCAGTGTCGAATACAAATGAATGACAAATTACATATCATGTCCCATAGGAGTCTACTTGCATTGATGTTAGACTGGGTCAGTTACTGTAGAATAATTAGGATATGTATGCACCATTCACTGAAGTTAGTTTTCAGTACTAGGAAACAACTATGTATTTCAGGTGCATGAATATTTCTGATTATAATCTTGTGAAAAGTTGATTATAAATCCACATACATGAACATGAATGAATTTAGAGAGTGTATATTAGACACATATATTTCATATTTTGAAAAATTTGGAGAGTATATCTATATCTATATCTATACACACACACACACACACACACACACACACAACACTCACAGACATTAAAAAGTACCAATATAAATGCCAATCGAAATTCATCAGTAAATATATGTCATCCAGAAATGCAAAAATATTTATTTTACTGAATATGACTTTATGTATAACGTTGTTCGACTAGGACGGTCTCCTATAGGTTGAATTTTTATTTCCAACAGCATTTAGGAGGAGTGCACTCTTCTCACAATTTGTATCTGCTAAGACAGCCACCTCACAAAATGTACGTGTGATACCTGCTAGGATTCTATATATGCATATATATATATATATATATATATATATATATATATATATATATATATATATACATGTGTGAATAGGCTACAGAAAAGGGAAACAAGAATTCACATATTTGTTAAGTTTAAAAACACATGGAGAATATGTCCATTAAAATTTGAATACATTTATAACTCCTACTTTATATAATGCAAATGTCAAGTCCAACTATACAACATGTCTCCTCTGAAGTGCTTGTATTTCTATTGTGTTGTGTTAATTTTCCCCATTGTATTAGGATGAATAGTCTGAGTCTACTAGGTATGGCTTAGTGTCAGGAATTCAGCATTTCGAATGGAAAATTGGAAAATGAATCCAATGTGTATGTAAATATATGCTGCACAAATATCCTCCCGCTCTCATCCAGAAGAATGCCTTGACATTACCTTCACCCCAAGTAAGACACAATTAGAGGAGAAGAGTTACAAAATCAGTGAATACATATCTGGAATGAAAAATGCTCAGGAGTTCACAACCTTGGAGGTGGTAGAGGAGTTTGCAAAACTAAGGGACAGGGTAAACACTCCACAAATATGGAGCTCTGCTGGCCTAAAAACTTTTTGAGAAACTGCCTCTGAGCTTCTGTACTTGAAATATATGTTGTTTTCAGGAGATTTGTCTTCCTTTGTAGTGAGACCATCAAAGCTGGGTCTGCATCTATGTGACCTGGAGGACATGGTTTCTTATTTTCCAATGAACAAGATGAAGCAGTGCTGAATCCACTCTTTGTAGGTAAACTGAGGCCACTGGGGACTAAGTTTCTCCCCGTGTGGACTGTAAAGCCATTTGGTCCTCCTCCACTTTTTGTGGTGTTTTTGCTGCTGCACTGTGAGTTTGGTATTTGTTTCACAAAATACTAGGAGCTAATCTGGGACAGAGTGCTGGAGGGAGTTCTCTCACGTGTGGTGGGTCAGGGTCTGCTAGAGAATGCACCAAATAAGCTTCGATCTCTCACAGCTTGCCCCATTGCCCCCTTGTCCATATCAACCTGATTCTTAATTTTCCTCTGAAAACTCTGCATATAACAAGATGCCTTTACATATAAGGGTCTGCTGGCTGTACCACGTCAGTTACAAGCCATTTGGAATCCAATGATAGATCCACATGGCCCTACCACGGATGTTTTATCAAACACCTCCCCACCACTGCTCTAGACCCACTACTCAGCAGGCTCCAACTTACTGCCATCCTATTCTACACCATTTTCATGAAACTCCGTAAATCAAGGCACTGTCTGGTATACTCATGATCAGCAACAGGAAATCCAATGTTTCTCCAGTGCCACCTGGTCATAGAAATTTCAAAAATTTCATGGTATTTATCTAGCCATTTTTCAAGCATGAAGTTGGAGGCACTGTGGGTTTCAATTCATTCAGCAAACATTAAATGGTGAGGAAGCTCATTTCAATGAAATCTCTGGAGAACACTCACAGGCAAGGCTTTCCAAAGAGTGGTCAAAAGGTCACATTAGGCCAGGCCCATTGAGGTCTACAATGTGAGGTCCATGTGTGTTTTGACTCTCAACTATGGCTGCCATGTCTTTAAGAATAAAATCATGTGATATCCTTGCTGAGATTCCCAGGCCTCTGTGGAAATCCACCCGGGGCCTAGGTCTCAGTTTCCAAGAGCGACTTTCATGCGTGGCCTCTTGAAATCCTAACAAAATTCATGGCAATGCTTCTCTGAGTTCAGTTCTAAAACCCAGTCTCTAAGGGGAATCACACCAGAGTTCAAGCCCACGTGACCCAGTCATTTTTTCCAATGCCACACAAATGACCAAAATTAAAACCGAAACACTCCCACATGGCCCTCATCTTATTCCATATAGTCAATCATCTTTACCTCTGGGTGGAGGTTTCCATGAGGGGCGCAGCCCAAGACAGTGTCCAAAATCAGCTCGTTTTCCCCTCATTTGCCTAAAGTCAGGGTGGCCTGGACACCGTTTCTGTGAACCAGGAATGATCAAATAAGCCTGCCGTTAATTCTTCTGTGTTTCTCCAATTTGAGGCCTACTGATTTCAGGAATAGATTCTTTATGTGATTTAAAGTTATTCGAAAACCCAAACACCTCTGCAGAGATTTGAAGAACTCATTTGACCCAAAGAATCCCTATTCTCACTAGATGGAGTTCAGGAACCTAACAGAGGAAGGCAAGAGACTTCATCCACAATGAATGATTTTTTGCCCTTATGGTTTTGGATGCACGCATGGGATCATTCTTTAGATTCATCAGGTGTTGAGAATCTAAGTCACAGCCACACACCTGGCCAAGAGGCTGATTCACACACATCCATTCTCAAAGCAATGAAGCCAGAAGCCACAGGTGATGCCCATTCATTTGTATTTGAAAACTGTTTTCTTCAGGTTTCACAAAGGGGTGGCCTGAGGCAAAGACCTTCCTGACATTCAGTGCAACACAACAATTAGTAAGCAAATTGCCCAAAGCAGGGTTTCTGCACTGAGACTTTCCTGGTCACACTGATATCTGAGTTTTCTGAAATGCTCGCCATTCTCTTCAGCTATCCATTACATGGACATGTCACAGAGCTTGGAGGTGGTACATATTTTGGACACAAAACCACGAGCCTATTCTGGAGAGTGGCCAGAATTCAGGAAGAAAACAGCAACTTAGAAAGATAGTAGGTGTTGCACATCGATAAGACAAGCTGCAGTCCATTCATATATTGGGCAGGATGAATTATGGGAAGACTTATACTAGACAGGACACATCCATTAATGCATTCTCTTTTTAATGTCTACAACAACGGACACATTGGGATACACCGAAACAGAAACACTCGCCTTGTCAAACAACTTACTAGAAACTGTCCACTACAAACCAAACAAACCGCCTTTCCTACCTATTCTCAGAACATGAGACAAAACAACAAACCCACACCCACTCCCACAAAGGCACCTCCTTACCCCAAGTAGGTCTGTGACTATCCGGAGTTTCCTCTGACTGCGGGCCATACTATGTTCCCCCTAAATGGCCTGTCTTCTCTCAGATCTTGTTTCCTTGTTCAACTCTGTGTAGTTGTCAGGAAAAAGTGGTTAGCCACTACCTGCTTTCTCAGGAAAGGTCCCTCTTTAGAGTTCTCCTGGCATTAGGCCATCCTCACATCAGTAGGTACCAAGAAAACTGACTCTGTCCTAGGTAAATCCAAACAAGTGAGCCCACTGGGACTGGGACTGGGACTGCCTCTGGGTGCCTGGCTTCTTGGATACAAATTTCAGAGAGTTCCATCACCAAGGAAATGAGGTATGTCACATTCTTTGGAACTGAATGAGGTCACTGCCTTGGCAACCACTTTGTCCTAACTGTTGCTTCCAAGGGTCCCATGAGATGGAGGCTTCCCCTACTTCCTGTGACACTTTCACAAGGGAGAATGGTATATCAACCATAGGCACCCAGGAACAGCTCTCCACACAGGCCTGGTTTGGTCCATCTTCTCTACAATAAAAAGAGAGAGGATGATTCAGACACATCCCTTCATCCTGACCAGGTTATTTGCCATGGAAGATGACTTTTGCTCACTCAGGTCCTTCATACCTGCCTACAACTTCTCCAGGTATCATTTCTGCATGGACCTTTGAGGTTCTCAGCAGGTGGAAGATACCATAATTTCCTGTATTGTAAGAACCACTCTGTCCCTGTTTTCTGTAAAATGAGATTGAGGGAACAGTGTGCACCTAGGGTTAATAACAGGTTTGATTTGGGTTATGAATCATTCTGTGTGATGAATAATGGTATTGGGAACCTGTGATATTTACAAGAATATAGATGTGAAATGAAAGTATGAAAACAAAAATCTAGGTATGATTTGAAGCCCAGAAGCATTTTCCCCTTGATTGAGATACTTAGCTTTGAATTCTGTTCTGCAAAGTTGTCTCAGATAATTCGATATACAAGGGAGTAGGACCTTGTACCTATGATGATTGAATTTAGAAGAGAACATTCAGGCAAAAAGTGATAATCGTTAGGATTAGGAAGATAGTCGATAGCTTTAGGAAGAAGAGTGAGTATAGGATTTGGATCAAAAGTTCTTTACCAGTAGGGTTTCGGTTATGGAGTGAATGTAGATGTCAGTACATATGAAGAGTCAGTCACTATGATGAACTGGGGAAAATATGTAGAAAAGCAGATATCAATAGAATCATTACAAAATCAAGCAAAGTATAAAGTGAGTGATAGAATTAGTCATTTTCAACAGGGTTGAGTTTGAATATATAAATTAGATAGAAACAAATATGTAGTCACCAACAGGATTGACAATTGATAGCATTAGGCAACCTGGACATGGATGTTTTTAGTAATCTATGTTCACTTTCCATTTAGGCTTTGGTACAATCATAAGAGTGACCTTTCCATTTTTTTGTCCAGAATATTACTGTGATAATGAGGTGACATGAGTATTTCTTTCACCATTTCTGGGAGCAATATATTGAATATTTAAAATTAGAATTGGGGGTACAAAGAGGTGTACCCTGTGTCTATGAACATAGATATAAAGCATGAATAGAACATACTGTGACTAAATAATATAACTTTTTTGAACTTTAAATAATGAATTGAATTGATATCTGAAAAATTACAGGAAATCATATATTGATATACAATCATTCATTCCAACCAGTTATATATCTCATGGAAATATTAGTGGTTTGGTTTATCATGAAGAGTGTGTGAGTTTTGCTTCAAAAGTGATTATGGAAATCTAAAATAATGTGTTTGGAAAGAAGTCTCATGAAAAGACCTGTCAAGAAACCCTGACAATAGTTGTGTTCTGAAGCAAGAAGTGATTAAAGTTGAAACAAATGCCTATAAATTCGTGAACTTGTGGATGAAGTGTATAACTTAAAATGTGCAAAAACTGAAGAAATAATAATGTACCATTGTTGAATACATATGAACGTCAAATTACATATCATGTCCCATAGGAGTCTACTTGCATTGATGTTAGACTGGGTCACTTTCTGTAGAATAATGAGGATTTGTATGCCCCATTCACTGAAGTTAGTTTTCAGTACTAGGAAACAATTATGTATTTCAGGTGGATGAATATTTCTGATTATAATCTTGTGAAAAGTTGATTATAAATCCACATTCATGAACATGAATGAATTTAGAGGGTTTACATTAGACACATATATTTTATATTTTGAAACATCTGCAGAGTGTACAGATATATTATACACACACACACACAAAAAAAAACACTCACATACATTTAATAGTAGCAATATATATGCCAATCGAAATTCATCAGTAAATATATATCATCCACAGATGCAAAAATATTCATTTTACTGAACATGAATTTATGCATAATGTTCTTCTACTAGGAAGCTCCCCTATAGGTTGAATTTTCAGTTCCAACAGCGTTTAGGAGGAGTGAACTCTTCTCACAGTTTGTATATGCCAAGTCAGCCACCTCAAAAATGTACGTGTGATACCCTGGTAGGATTCTATATGTGCATATAAATATACAAGTGTGAATAGGCTAAAGAGAAAGGGAAACAAGAATTCTCGTATTTTTTAAGTTTAAAAACTCATGGAGAACTTCTTCGATTAAAAATTGAGTAGATTTATAACTTTTACCTTATATAATGCAAAACGCAAGTCCAACTATACAACATGCCTCCAAAGAACTGCTTGTATTTCTATAGGTTTGCCTTATTTTTCTCTATCATATTAGGGATGAGTTGTCTGAGTCTAGTAGGTATGGGTTAGTGTCAGGGATTCAATATTTCAAAATGAAAATTGGAAAATGAATCCAATTTGTATGCATATATATGCTGCACAAATATCCTCCCACTCTCATCCAGAACAATGCCTTGACATTACCTTCACCCCAAGCAAGACACAATTAGAGGAGAAGAGTTAGAAAATCAGTGAACACATATCTGGAATGGAAAATGCTCAGGAGTTCACAACCTTGGAGGTTGTAGAGGAGTTTCCAAAAGCAAGGGATAGGGTAAACACTCCACAAACATGGAGCTCTGCTGGCCTAAAAGCTTTTTGAGAAACTGCCTCTGAGATAGGGCACTTGAAATATATGTTGTTTTCAGGAGATTTGGCTTTCTTTGTAGTGAGACCATCAAAGCTGGGTCTGCATCTATGAGACCTGGAAGACATTGTTTCTGATTTTTCAATGAACATGAGGCAGCAGTGCTGATATTTTTCTTTTTAAGTAAACTGTGGCCTCTGGGGTCTAAGTGTCTCCCCGTTGAACTGTGAAGCCATTTGGCCCCTCCTACACTTTTTGTGGGGTTTTTGCTGCTGCACTGGTAGTTTGGTATTTGCTTCATAAAATAGAAGGAGTTCAACTGGGACACAGTGCTGGAGGGAGTTCTGTCACGTGTGGTGGGTCAGGGACAGCAGAAAAATGCACCAACCAATCTTCTATCCCTCAAAGCTTGCCCCATTGCATCCTTGTCCATAGCAACCTGATTCTGAACATTGCCCTGAATCCTCTCCATATAACAAGATGCCTTTACTTATAAGGGTCTGCTGGCTGCACCATGTAAGCCACAAGCCATTTGTAAGCCAATGGAAGATCCAAATTGCTCCAACACAGAAGTTTTATCACACTCCTGCCCACCACAACTCTAGGCCCACTTCTCAGGAGGCTGCAACTTACTGGGACCTCTGTTCTACACCATTTTCATAAAACCCAGTCAAGCAAGGCACTGTCAGGTACATCCATGATCAGCAGCAGGACATCCAAAGGTTCTCTAGTGCAACCTAGTCGTGGGAATTTCAAAAAATTCATGGTATTTATCTAGAAATTTTTCAAGGATGAAGTTGGAGGCACTGTGGGTTTCAATTTATTCAGGAACCATTAAATGGAGAGGAAGATTATTTCAATGAAAGCTCTGGAGAACCCTCACAGGCAAGGCTTCTCAAAGAGTGGACAAAAGGTCACATTTAGCCAGGCCCATTGAGGTCTACAATGTGAGGTCCATGTGTGTTTTGACTCTCAAATATGGCTGCCAAGTCTTTCGAATGAAATCATGTGATACCTTGGCTGAGATTCCCAGTTCTCTGTGCAAAGCCACTCTGGCGCTAGATCTCAGTTTCCAAGGGTGACTCTCATACATGGCCTCTTTAATCCCAACACAATACATGGCAATACTTTTTCTGAGGTCAGATTCTGAACTCAGTCTCTAAGGGGAATCACACCAAAGTTCAAGCCCAGGTAGACCCAGTTATGTCTTCCAACTGCCACACAAATATCCACAATTAAATCCAAAACACTCCCACATGTCACTCATCTTTTCTAAATACACACTCATCATAACCTCTGGCTGGAGGTTTCCATGAGGGGTGCGGCCCAAGACAGTGTCCAAAATAACCACCCTTGCCCCTCATTTGCCTAAAATCAGGGTGGCCTGGACATCCTTCCAGTGAACCAGGAGTGATCAAATTGGCCGGCCATTAAGATGGCACTGCTTCTCCAATTTGAAGCCTACTGACTGTGGGGCTTAGAGTCTTTATGTGATTTGGAGTCATGAGAAAAATCAAGCACTTATGGGCTATCCTCTGTAGGGTTTTGAGGAACACATTTGAACCAAATGATCACTATTCTCACTTGATGAAGGTCAGGAACCTTACAGAGGAATGTGAGAGACTTCATCCAAAATGAATGCTCTTTTGTCCATTTTGGTTTTGGATGCACACATGGGATCTTTCTTTAGATCCATCAGGTGCTAAAAATCTAAGCCGCAGCCTCACACAGGGCCAAAAAGCTGATTCAGACACATCCCTTTCCAAAGCAATTAAGCAAAGAGCCAGAGGTGATGCCCTTTCATTTCTGTTTGAAAACTATTTCTTTTGGCTCTACAAAGGTGTGGCCTGAGGCAAAGATGTTCCGGACATTCAGGGCAACAGAACAATTGGTAAGCAAAAGGCCCAAAGCAGGGTTTCTCCATTAGAATTTTCTGGTCACACTCATATCTGAGTTTTCTGAGATGCTCCCATTCCCTTCAGCTATCCAGTACATTGCCAAGTCTCAGAGCTTGGAGGTGGTACATATTTTGGACACACAAAAAATGAGCCTATTCTGGAAATTGGCCAGGATTCAGGAAGAAAACTGGAACTTAGCAAGATTGTAGGAGTTGCCCACCCATAAGTCAAGCCACAGTCCATTCATAAATTGGGCAAGATGAATCTTGGGAAGCTTTCTACTAGTCAGGACACATACAATGATTCATTCTCTTTTCTAATGTCTAAAACCACGGACACAGTGGTATACACAGACATAGAGACACTGGCCTTGTCAAACGACTTACCAGAAACAGTTCACTCCAAAACAAATAAACCGCCTTTCCTACCTATTCTCAGAACATGAGACAAAACCTCAAACCTACATCCCCACACACAAAGGCAGCTCCTTCCCCCAAGTAGGTCTGTGACTATCAGGAGTGTCCTCTGACTGGTGGGCCATACTATGTTCTGATGAAATCGCCTGTCCTGTGTCAGATATGGTCTCATTGGCCCAATCTGTGAAGTTGTCACTAGCCAGCTGTGAGCAACTACCTGCTTTCTCAGGAAAGGCCTCTCTTCAGAGCTTTCCTGACATTTGTCCATCCTCACATCAGTAGGTACTAAGAAAGACTGACTCTGTCCTTGTTAAATCCAAACAAGTGAGACCACTGGGACTGGGTTGGGACTGGCTCTGCGTGCCTGGCTTCCCGGATCCCAAGTTCAGAGAGTTTCATCACCAAGGAAGTGAGGTGAGATTAATCTCTTCAGGAATTTAATGAGGTCACTGCCTTGGCAACCACTTTGTCCTAACAGTTGCTTCCAATAGTCCTATGAGATGGAGGCAGCCCTTACTTCCTGTGACACTTTCAAAAGTTAGAATGGTATATCAACCATAGGCACCCAGGAACAGCTCTCCACACATGCCTGGTATGGTCCATCTTCTCTACATTAAGAAGAGAGAGGCTTATTCAGACAAAACCCTTCATCCTGGAAAGGTTGTTTGAGATGGAAGATAACTTTTGCTCTCTCAGGTCCTTCATAGCTGCCTAATCTTCTCCAGGGATCAAACCTGCATGGACCTTTGAGGTTCTCAGCAGGAGGCAGATCCCCTACATTCCTGTATTGTAAGACGAACTCTGTCCCTGCTCTTCTGTAAAGTTAGGTTGAGGGAAGAGTGTATGGTTAGGGTTATTAACATCTTTGATTTGGATTACGAATCCTTCTGCAGGATGATTAATAGTATTGGGAACCTGCAATATTTATAAGATTATAGAGGTGAAATATAAGTATGAAAACAGAAATGTTGGTAAGATTTGAAGCCCAGAAGGGCATTAGGCCCTTGATTGGGATACTTAGCTTTTAATTACGTTCTACACAGATGTCTCAGATAAATTGATAATCAATGGCATAGGACCTTATAACTTGGATGTTTGATTTTAGAAGAGAACATCCACTCAAATTGAGATAGTCGGTGGGATTAGGAAGATAGTCGGTAGGTTTATAAAAAAAGAGTGAGTACAAAAATTGGACAAAAAGTTCTGTAGCATTAGGGTTTCGGTTATAGAGTGAATATAAATGTCAGCACATGTGAAGAGTCAGTCACAATGATTAACTGGGGAAAATATGTAGGAAGGAAAATATCAATAGAGACATTACGAAATGAGGCAATTATATAGTGATAGGATTAGACATTTTCAACAGGGTTGAGATTGAATACATAATCTTAGGAAGAAACAAATATGTAGTCACCAATAGGAATGACATTTGAAAGCATTAGGCAACCTGGACATGGATGTTTTTAGTAAGCCATGTTCACTTTCAATTTAGGATTTGGTACAATCATAAGTGTGACCTTTGCATTTTGTGCCCAGAAAATTATTGTGATCAAATATATATGTAGATCATATGATATGTGTATTTCTTCCACCATTTCTGGGAGCAATATTTGAGGACACATAAATTAGTATTGTGGGTACCAAGTGGTGTACCCTGTGTCAATGAATATAGAGATAATGCATGAATAGACCATAGTGTGAATAAATAATATAACTTTTTTCTCTTTAAATAATGGATTGAATTGATATCTTAAAATATATAGGAAATCATATATTGACATACAATCATTCACTCCAACCAGTTACATATATAATGGTAATCTTAGGGTTATTGTTTATCATGAAGTGTGTGTGAGTTTTGTTTCAAAAGTGTTTATGGAAATCGAAAATAATGTGTTTGGAAAGAAGTCTCATGAAAAGACCAGTCAAGAAATATGGAGGAATCCATGTGTTCTGAAGCTGGAATTGATTGAAAGTGAAACAAATGCCTATAACTTTCCTAAATTGTGGATGAAATATATATCCTGTGATGTGCATAAACTGATGAAATAATAATGTACCAGTGTTGAATAAAAATGAAGGTCAAAGTACACATCATGTCCCATAGGAATCTACTTGCATTGATGTTAAACTGGGTCAGTTACTGTAGAAATATTAGGATTGCATGCATTATTCACCGTAGTTAGTTTTATTTCATTTTTATTCATGGTTGTTCAAAACATTACATAGTTGTTGTTATAACATATTTCACACTTTGATTCAAGTGCGTTATAAACTCCCATTTTTACCCCATGTACAGATTACAGAATCACATCAGTTACACATCTATTGATTCACATATTGCCATACTAGTGTCTATTGAATTCTGCTGCCTTTCCTATCCTCTACTATCCCCCCTCCCCTCCCCGCCCCTCCCCTCTTCTCTCTCTACCCCCTCTACTGTAATAAATTTGTCCCCCTTGTATTATTTTTCTCTTTCTCCTCACTTTCTCTTGTATGTAATTTTGTATAACCCTGAGGGTCTCCTTCCAATTCCATGCAATTTTCCTTCTCTCTCCCTTTCCTTTCCACCTCTCATCCCACTTTAATGTTAATCATCTTGTCATGCTCTTCGTCTCTCCTCTGTTCTTAGTTACTCTCCGTATATCAAAGATGACATTTGGCATTTGTTTTTTAAGGATTGGTTAGCTTCACTTAGAATAATCTGCTCTAATGCCATCCATTTCCCTCCAAATTCTATGATTTTTTTCATTTTTCAATGCAGAGTAATACTCCATTGTGTATAAATGCCACAGTATTTTATCCATTCTTTCATTGAAGGTTATCTAAGTTGGTTTCACAGTCTTGCTGTTGTGAATTGTTCTGCTATGAACATCGATGTAGCAGTGTCCCTGTAGCATGCTGTTTTTAGGTCTTTAGTGAATAGACTGAGTAGGGGAATAGCTGGGTCAAATAGTGGTTCAATTCCCAGCTTTCCAAGAAATTTTCATACTGCTTTCCAAATTGGCTGCACCAATTTGCAGTCCCACCAGCAATGTAGAAGTGTACCTGTTTCCCCACATCCTTGCCAGAACTTGTTCTTTGACTTCATAATGGCTGCCAATCTTACTGGAGTGAGATGGTATCTTAGGGTGGTTTCGATATGCATTTCTCTGACTGCTGGAGATGGTGAGCATTTTTTCATGTACTTGTTGATTGATTGTAAGTCCTCATCTGATAAGTGTCTGTTGAGGTCCTCAGCCCGTTTGTTGATTGGGTTATTTGTTATCTTATTGTCTAATTTTTTGAGTTTTTTGTATACTCTAGATATAAGGGCTCTATCTGAAGTGTGAGGAGTAAAGATTTCTTCCCAGGATGTAGGCTCCCTATTTACCTCTCTTATTGTTTCTTTTGCTGAGAAAAAACTTTTTAGTTTGAGTAAGTCCCATTTGTTGATTCTAGTTATTAACTCTTGTGCTATGGGTGTCCTATTGTGGAATTTGGAGCCCGACCCCACAGTATGTACATCGTAAGCAAATTTTTCTTCTATCATACACTGTGTCTCTGATTTGATATCAAGCTCCTTGATCCATTTTGAGTTAACTTTTGTGCATGGCAAGAGAAAGGGATTCAGTTTCAATTTGTTACATATGGATTTCCAGTTTTCCCAACACCATTTGTTGAAGATGCTATCCTTCCTCCATTGCATGCTTTTAGCCCCTTTATCAAATATAAGATAGTTGTAGTTTTGTGGATTGGTTTCTGTGTCCTCTATTCAGTACCATTGGTCCACAAGCCTGTTTTGGTACCAGTACCATGCTATTGTTGTTACTATTGCTCTGTAGTATAGTTTGAAGTCTGGTATCGCTCTACCGCCTGATTCACACTTCCTGCCCAGCATTGTTTTTGCTATTCTGGGACTTTTATTTTTCCATATGTATTTCATGATTGCTTTCTTTATTTCTACAAGAAATGCCTTTGGGATTTGATTGGCATTGCATTAAACCTATAGAGAAATTTTGGTAATATCACCATTTTGATGATGTTAGTTCTGCCTTTCCATGAACAGGGTATATTTTTACATCTTCTAAGATCTTCTTATATTTCTCTCTTTAGGGTTGTGTAGTTTTCATTGTATGAGACTTTCCCCTCTTTTGTTAGGTTGATTCCCATCTTTTTTTTTTTTAGGATATTGTGAATGGAGTGGTTGTTCTCATTTCCATTTCAGAGGATTTGTCCCTGATAATTAGGAATGCCTTTGATTTATGCGTGTTGATTTTATATTCTGCCACTTTGCTGCATTCATTTATTAGCTCTATTAGTTTCTTTGTAGACCCTTTTGGGTCTGCTAGGTATAGAATCATGTCATCTGCAATAGTAATAATTTAAGTTGTTCTTTTCCTATTTTTATGCCTTTAATTTCTTCCGTCTGTCTAATTGCTCTGGCCAGTGTTTCGAGAACTGTATTGAACAGAAGTAGTGAGAGAGGGCATCCCATTCTTGTTCCAGATTTTAGAGGGAATGCCTTCAATTTTTCTAGATTCAGAATGATGCTAGCTTGAGGATTAGCATAGATTGCTTTTACAATATTGAGGTATGATTCTGTTATTCCTAGTTTTTCTAGAGTTTTGAAGATAAAGGGATGCTGTACTTTGTCGAATGCTTTTTGTGCATCTATCGAGATGATCATATGGTTCTTATTTTTAAGTCTATTGATGTGGTGAATAACATTTATTGATTTTCGTATATTGAACAAGCCTTGCATTCCATGGATGAATCCTACTTGATCATAGTGCACAATTTTTTTAATATGTTTTTGTATCTGATTCGCCAGAATTTAATTAGGGATTTTTGCATTTAGATTCCTTAGGGATATTGGTCTGTAGTTTTCTTTGTTTGAAGTGTTTATGTCTGGTGTAGAAATCAGGGTGATATTGGCCTGGTAGAATGAATTTGGAAGATCTTCCTCTTTTTCAATTTCCTGAAATAGCTTGAAAAGTATTGGTATTAGTTCATATTTAAAGGGTTTGTAAAACTCTGCTGTATACCCATACTGTCCTGGTCTTTTCTTAGTTGGTAATCTTTGGATGGTTTCTTCTATTTCCTCAATTGATACTGGTCTGTTTAGGTTGTCTATATCCTCCTGACTCAATCTGGACAGATCATATGACTTAAGAAATTTTTCGATGCTTTCACTATCTTCTATTATATTGGAGTATAACGAATCAAATTAATTTCTGATTATCTTCTGTATTTCAGAAATATCTGCTGTGATTGCCAGGGGATGACAAATAACTTGTGTAGATTGATACAGCAGGAGTGGAAGCCGTTTATTGTAGCATCTGAGCGATATTTATACATTTTATATAGCTTATCTAATTAGCATAAAATAGATCCAGCAGTCAACCAATAAGGAATCTCCACACTTAATGGCTTGCTTTTGTTACTTCACAAACCACTCTCTATGGCATTTGGCCAGGCGCCATCCAGACTTGTTTACAGACCCTAACATTTCTCTGGCAAAATACCAGGTGCCATCCTGACTTGTTTATAGACCTTAACATGTGATGTTGCCCTTTTCATCCCGTATGCTAGTAATTTGAGTTTTCTCTCTTCTTCTCTTCATTAGCATGGCTAAGGGTCTGTCGATTTTATTTATTTTTTCAAAGAACCAACTTTTAGTTTTCTCAATTTTTTCAATTGTTTCTTTTGTTTCGATTTCATTAATTTAAGCTTTGATTTTAATTAAATCTTACCTTCTACTTATTTTGCTGTTGTTTTCCTCTTCTCTTTCTAGGATTCTGAGATGAAGTATGAGATCATTTATTTGTTTTGTTTTTTTTTTCTTTTTTTAAGGAATGAAATCCAAGCAATGAATTTTCCTCTTAGAACAGATTTCAGTGTGTCCCATAGATTCTGATATGTTGTGCCTGTGTTTTCATTTATCTCTAAGAATTTTTTAATTTCCTCCTTGATGTCTTCTATAACCCATTGATCATTCAGTAACCTATTGTTCATTCTCCAAGTGATGCATGATTTTTCCTTCCTTCGTTTATCATTGATTTTTAGTTTATATTAGATTATGATCAGATAAGATGCATGGTATTATCTCTACTTCTTTATATTGTCTAAGAATTGCCCTGTGACATAATATATGATCTATTTTTGAGAAGGATCCATGTGCTGCTGAGGAAAAATGTAACTGCTTGATGTTGAGGAGTATATTCGATATATGTCAATTAAGTCTAGGTTATTAATTGTGTTATTGAGTTTTATAGTTTTCTATTTCAACTTTTGTTTGGAAGACCTGTCCAGTGGTGAGAGAGGTGTGTTGAAGTCTCCCATGATTATTGTATGGTGGTCTATTAGACTCTTGATCTTGAGAAAAGTTTGTTTGATGGACATAGCTGCACCATTGTTTGGGGCATATATATATTTATAATGGTTATGTCTTGTTGGTGTATGGTTCTCTTGAGCAGTATGTAGTGTCCCTCTTTATCCCTTTTGATTAACTTTGGTTTGAAATCTATTTTATTTGATATGAGTATGGACACTCCTGCTTGTTTCCGAAGTCCATATAAGTGATATGATTTTTCCCTACCTTTCACCTTCAGTCTATGTATGTCTTTTCCTATCAAATGCGTCTCCTGTAGGCAGCATATTATTGGGTCTTGTGTTGTGATCCATTCTACTAGCCTGTGTCTCTTAATTGGTGAGTTTAAGCCATTAACATTTACGGTTATTATTGAGATAATGGTTGTTCTTCCAGCCCTATTTGTTTATTTATGTTATTAAACATGGATTGTTTTCTACATTGATTATTTCCCCCTTTTACTGTACTACCTACCACTGTTGGTTTTTATTGTTATTTTCCATTTCCTCTTCCTGTAATATTTTGCCGATGATGTTTTGAAGAGGTGGTTTTCTAGCTACAATTTATTTTAACTTTTTTTTAACATGGAAGGTTATGATTTTATCTTCCATCCTGAAGCTTAATTTCGCTGGATACACAATTCTTGGTTGGAATCCATTTTCTTTCAGTGTTTGAAAAATGTTAATCCAGGATCTTCTAGCTTTCAGAGTCTGTGTTGAAAGATCAGCTGTTATCCTGATTGGTTTACCCCTAAATGTAATCTGCTTTTTTTTTCTCTTGTAGCATTTAAAATTCTCTCCTTATTGTGTATGTTGGGCATCTTCATTATAATGTGTCTAGGTGTGGATCTCTTATGATTTTGCACATTCGGCGTCCTGTAGGCTTCTAGGACTTGGGAGTCAGTCTGATTCTTCAAGTCTGGGAAGTTTTCTCGTATTATTTCATTGAATACATTGCTCATTGCTTTGGTTTGGACCTCTATACCTTCCTGTATTCCAATGACTCTTAAGTTTGGTCTCTTTATGTTATCCCGTATTTCTTGGATATTCTGTTCATGGTTTCTTAACAGTCTTGCTGAGCTGTCTATGTTCTTTTCAAGTTGGAATACTTTGTCTTCATTGTCTGATGTTCTATCTTCTAAGTGTTCTACTCTGCTGGTAGTATTGTCAATTGAGTTTTTAAGTTGGTTTATTGGTTTCTGTATTTCTAGGATTTCTGTTTGTTATTTTTTACAACCTCTATCTCCCTGTATAGCTGATCTTTTGCTTCTTGGATTTGTTTATGTAATTCATTGTCGAAGTGATGTTTCATTGTCTGATTTTGCTGTCTAATGTCTTCCTTGAGACTCCAGATCATCTGAAGCATGTATATCCTGAGTTCTTTATCTGACATTCCATCTACTGCAGCTATTACCTCTTCTAAAGTTGTGCTGACCTGCATTGCTTGTGGTCCTTTTTTCCTTGTCTTATCATACTGCTCGCTTTTCTTTCTGCTTGGTGAAACTGTTGTGATTTTGAAATTTTTCTCCTATATATTTATATTGCTCTTGTATAGTTGCAAAGTCTCCCTTGCATGGGCACAGGGGGGCTGTGCTGCTCCTCCAATTAGGGTGATCTAACTACCTTGCTGAAGGGCCGCTGGGCTTGTTTTCCTGATCGGTTGCAGGTCTGCCTACCATGCAGGCGCGGGAGGCGGCTCTGCTCTGCCCCTCCTCCAATTGGTGTCACGTGTCTACCAGGCCCGTGGACCCCTGGGGTGTTCTGCCGATCAGTCGCAGGTCTGCCTACCTTGTAGGTGCTGGCGGCGGCTCTGCTCTGCCCCTACTCCAATTGGGGTGATGTGACTACCATGCAGGTGTGTTGCTGGGCCTGTTCCGCCAGTTTGTCGCAGGTCTGCCTACCTTGCGGGCAACAGATCTGCTCTGCTCCTATTCCAAATGGGGTGAAGTGTCTGCCGCGCCGGCAGGGCGATGGGCCTCTTCTGCCAGTCAGGTGCAGGTGTGCCTACCTTGCGGGTGCGGGTGATGGCTCTGCTCTGCCACTACTCCATTTGGGGGGTCGTGACTACCATGCCGGCAGGTTGTTGGGCCTGTTCTGGGTGCGGGCGAAGGCTCTGCTCTGCCCCTACTAATATTGGGGTGACCTGACTACCATGCCGGTGGGCCACTGGGATTGTACTAGGTGCAGGAGAAGGCTCTGCTCTGCAACTATTCCAATTCACGTGATTTGACTACCACGCCTGCGGGTCACTGGGCCTGTTCTGGGCAAGGGCGGCGGCTCTGCTCTGCCTCTATTCCAATTGGGGTGACGTGACTACCATGCAGGTGTGTCGCTGGGCCTGTTCCGGGCGTGGGCGGCGGCTCTGGTCTGCCCCTCTGGCTTGATGACAAAGTGAGAGAGACCCGGGTGTTTGTGACTCACTTTCTTTACCAGGAGACCAACTGTTTCTGTCACCGCTGGTATAAATGAAGTTATCTCCTCTGCTGCTTTCTGATGACATCAGATCTCTGCCATGTTGGTATCCCATGCAAAAGGCAGCATTTTGTTCCCTTTGCTGGGTGACTAAAGCAATGGGTGAGTTCTGACCGGCACTCACAAGCCCCGTCTCAATCCTGTTGCACTCCCTATGAAGGCTCGGTTGATATTTACCTCCACAGTATTCAGCAAGACCCGGACCGAGAAGCAGTTTCCGCGGGTTCTTTAGCCCAGGGCCAGATCAGTTCCGGGAGGCGGAATTCGGCCGCTCTGGGCTCGGTGTATGTTCTAATAGAAGCAGGCTCCAAGACGCAGTTTCTGCGGGTTCTTTAGCACTGAGCCTGAGTAATTTGTCTGCAAGACAAACGTGAATGGCATCCTGAAATTACCGGTTCTATAGCTGAATAAGCTGCGATCAGTCAAAAACAGGGATGGTGACGTCACCTCTCCAAGATGGTGGCCGCTGGGTTCCTCTGTGGTCTGACTGGTGCGGAGAAACGAGTTGGAATGCATGCTTCCCCGTCTCAAACCCAGAATTCAGCACTGAGCACAGTGATTGCATACCTGGCAGGAGCCCACAGTATCTGCACCGCTGTATATTTGCGTTGCTATCTCGTCGTTTCCCAGCACGCACCATAGACTCTAGCCACGGAGCGATTTCCTGAATAAGCCACATGACCTTCTGTGAGGACAAATTACTCGCGTTTGAGTTCCCGTAGCTGATCCTTGTGAGATGGAAATATGTACACTAGGTTTTGGAGAACCACAATTTTGCTGGAAATTCCTAACAAGATAGGTTTTAGCCATTCTAACTCGTCATTCTCCCGCACAGTGACGCGGTATATGGGGGTGATGCACTCCCTTCGCAGCCATCATATGATCCCCTGAAGTTAGTTTTCAGTACTAGGAAACAAATAAGTATTTCAGGTGGATGAATATTTCTGAGAAAAATCTTTTGAAAAGTTGATTATAAATCCACATACATGAATATGAATGAATTTAGGGAGTGTATAATAAGAAAAATATACTTCATATTTTGAAAAATCTGCAGTGAAAAAAAATATATATATATGTATATATATACATACACACAGAGACATTAAAAAGTAGCATTATGTATGCCAATCGAAATTCACCATGAAATATATATCATCCACAGATCCAAAAATATTCATTTTAATGAACATGGATTTTTGTCGTTCAACTAAGAAGCTCAGCCGTATCTTGAATTTTCGGTTTCAACAGCATTTAGTAGGAGTGATCTCTTCTCACAATTTGTATCAGCCAAGCCAGCCACCTCACAAAATGTACGAGTTATACCAGGTAGAATTCGATATGTGCATATAAAAATACATGTGATGAATAGGCTACAGAGAAAGGGAGACAGTTATTCACATATTTGTTAACTTTTAAAACACATGGAGGACTATTTCAATTAAAATTCGCTAGATTTATAACACCTACCATTTATCATACGAAAGGCAAGTCCAACTATACACCATGCCTCCTGTGAACCTCTTGTATTTCTATTCTGTTTGGATTATTTTTCTCCATAATATTAGGATTAGAAGTCAAAGTCTATTAGGGTATGTGTTAGTGTCAGGGATTCAGTATTTCGAATGAAAAATTTGAAAATGTATCCAATGTATATGCAAATATGTGCTACACAAAAAACTTCCCACTCTCATTCATAACAATGCCTTGACATTACCTTCACCCCACATAAGACACAATTAGAGGAGAGGAGTTAGAAAATCTGTGAATACATATGTGGAATGGAAAATGCTCAGGAGTTCACAAATTTGGAGGTGGTAGAGGAGTTTCCAAAAGTAAGGGACAGGGTAAACACTCCACAAACATGAAGTTCTGCCAGCCTGACATCTGGAGAAACTGCCTCTAAGGTTGGGCAATGAAATATATGCTGTTATCAGGAGCATTAGCTTCATTTGGAGTGAGACCATCAAAGCTGGGTCTTCATCTATGTGACATGAATGACATTGTTTCTTATTTTCCAATGAACATGAGGCATCAGTGCTGAATTTTCTATTTGTATGTAACTTGTGGCCACTGGGGTCTAAGTGTCTCCCCGTGTGGACTGTAAATCCATTTGGTCATCCTCCACTATTCGTGGTGTTTCTTGCTGCTGCACTGGGAGTTTGGAATTTGCTTCATGAAATACAAGGAGTTCAACAGGGACACAGTGCTGAAGTGAGTTCTGTCAATTGTGGTGGGTCGGGTTCTGCAGGAGAATGCACCAACCAGGCTTCTATCCCACATTGCTTGCCCCATTGACCATAGCAACCTGATTCTGAACATTGCCCTGAAACCTCTCCATATAACAATATGCTTTTACATATAAGAGTCTACTGGCTTCAAAATGTCAGTCACAATCCATTTGCAAGCCAATGGCAGATCCACATGGCCCAACACAGATGTTTTATCACACACCTGCCAACCACTGCTCTAGGACAACTACTCAACAGGATCCAACTTACTGGCATCTCTGTTCTACACCATTTTCATAAAACCAAGTCAATCAAGGCACTGTCTTACATACTCATGATCAGCAACAGGACATCCAAATGTTCTCCAGTGCCACCCAGTCATGGGAATTTCAAAAATTTTTATGGTATTTATCTAGCCAATTTTCAAGGAAGAAGTTGGAGGCACTGTGGGTTTCAATTTATTCAGGAACCATTAAATGGTGAGTAAGTTCATTTCAATGAAAACTCTGGAGAATTCTCACAGGCAAGGCTTCCCAAAGAGTGGCCAAAATGTCAGATTAAGCCAGGCCCATTGAGGTCTACAATGTGAGGTCCATGTGTGTTTTGACTCTCAAAAATGGCTGCCAAGTCTTTAAGAATAAAATCATGTGATATCCTGGCTGAGATTCCCTGTGATCTGTGGAAAGTCAACTTGGGCCTAGATGTCTTTCCAAGGGCAACTCTCATGCATGGCCATCTAAAATCCCAACACAATTCATGGCAATACTTCTCTGAGATCAGTACCAGAACTCAGTCTCTAAGGGGAATCACACCAGGGTGCAAGCCCACGTGGACCCAGTCATCTCTTCAAACCACCATTCAAATGTCCACAATTAAAACCCAAACACTCCCACATGGCCCAAATCTTCTTCCATATATACACTCATCATAACCTGTGGCTGGAGGTTTCCATGAGGGGAGCAGCCCACGTCAGTGTCCAAAATAAGCTTCCTGCACCTCATTTGCCTAAAGTCAGGGTGGCATGGACACCCTTCCTGTAAACCAGGAGTGATCAAATAGGCCTTCCTTTAATACTGCTTAGCTTCTCCAACTTGAGGCCTACTGACTTTGAGGTTTAGATTCTTTAAGTGAATTGGAGTCATGAGAAAAACAAGCACCTATGGGCTAGCCTCTGCTGGGTTTTGAAGAACTCATTTGACACAAAGGATCCCTGTTCTCACTTGATGGATGTCAGGAACCTACCAGAGGAAGGCAAGAGAGTTAATCAACAATATCTGATCTTTTTGCCATTTTGGTTTTCGATGCATGCATGGGATGTATCTTTAGATCCAACAGGTGCTGAGAATCTAAGCCTCAGCCTCACACAGGGCCAAGAGACTGATTCAGACATATCCCTTTTCAAAGCAATTAAGCATGGAACCACACGTGATGCCCATTCATTTGCATTTGAAAACTGTTTTCTTCAGGCTTCACAAAGTGATGGCTTGAGGCAAAGTTCTTCCTGACATTCAGGGCAACAGAACAATAGGTAATCAAAAGGACCAAAGCAGGGTTTCTCCACTGAGACTTTCCTGGTCAACTGATATCTGAGATTTCTGAGATGCTAGCCATTCCCTTCAACTATCTAGTACATGGCCATGTCACAGATATTGGAGGTGGTACATATCTTGGACACAAAACCATGATACTATTCTGGAGTGTTGCCAGAATTGAAGGAGAAAACAGGAAATTATGAAGCTAGTAGGTGTTGCCCATCCATAAGGCAAGCCTGATTCCACTCATATATTGGGCACAATGAATGCTGGCAAGCTTTCTAGTAGACAGGAAACATCCATTGATGTCTTCTCTCTTCTAATGTCTACAATCATGAACACAGTGGGATACATAGACACTCGCCTTGTCAAAGGACTTACTAAAAGTAGTCCACTCCAAACCAAACAAACTGCCTTTCCCACCTATTCTGAGAACTTGAGACAAAACCACAAAATCACACCCACACCCACAAAGGCACCTCCTTCCCCCAAGTAGGTCTGTGACTCTCCGGAGTGTCCTCTGACTGGTGGGCCATACTATGTTTCCCCAAAATGACCTCTCCTGTCTCAGTTCTGGTCTGCTTGGCCAACTCTGTGAAGTTGTCAAGAGCCAGTGGTGAGACACTACCTGCTTTCTGAGGAAAAGCCCCTCTTCAAAGGTTTCCTGGCATTTGGCCATCCTCACATCTGTAGGTTCAAAGAAAGACTGACTCTGTCCTTGGTAAATCCAAACATATGAGACCACTGGGACTGGGACAGGGACTGTGTCTGGGTTCCTGGCTTCCTGGATCCCAAGTTCAGAGAGTTTCATCACCAAGGAAGTGAGGTGAGGTCACTTCCTTCAGGATCTGAATTACATCACTGCCTTGGCAACCACTTTGCCCTAACAGTTGCTTCCAAAAGTCCCATTAGGTGGAGGCTGCCCCTGTTTTCCTGTAACACTTTCACAAGTTAGAATGTTATATCAATCATAAGCACCCCGGAACAGCTCTCCACACAGAACTGGTTTGGTCCATCTTGTATACATTAAGAAGAGAGAGTGATTCAGACACAACCCTTCAACCCAACCAGGATGACTGCCATGGAAGATGACTTTTGCTTTCTGAGGTATTTCATAGCTGCCTTCATCTTCACCAGGGATCATTTCTGCATGAACATTTGAGGTTCTCAGCAGGTGAAGATACCCTACATTCCTGTATTTTAAAACCAACTCTGTCCCTGCTCTTCGGTAAAGTTAGTGTATGGTTAGGGTTCATTATATATTTGATTTGGGTTAGGAATCATTCTGCAGGATGAATAAAGGGATTGGGTACCTGCGATATTTATAAGAATATATAAGTGAAATATATGTATGAAAACGGAAATCTAAGAAAGATTTGAAGCCCAGAAGGGCATTGGGCCCTTGATTGGGATACATAGTGTTGAATTACATTCTGTACAATTGTCTCAGTTAAATCGATATACAATGGCATAGGACCTTGTACCTTGGATGATTGAATGTAGAAGAGAACATCCAGTTAAAAAGGGATAGTCGGTAGGATTAGAAAGATAGTCGGTAGGTTTAGGAAGAAGAGTGAGAATATGATTTGGAATAAAAAGCTTCTTTAGCAATAGGGTTTCGTTTAGAGAGTGAATGTAAATGTCAGTACATGTGAAGAGTCTTTCACAATGATGAACTGGGGAAATTATGTAGAAAAGCAGGTATCAATAGAGACATAACGAAATCAGGCAAAGTATAAATGAGTGATAGGATTAGACATTTTCAACGGGTTGAGTTTGAATATATAATCATAGGAAAAAACAAATATGTTGTCACCAATGGGATTGACATTTGAGAGCATTAGGCAACCTGGACACGGATGTTATTACTTATCCATGTTCACTTTCCTTTTAGGCTTTGGTACAATCATAAGTGTGACCTTTACATTTTTTTTTGTTCAGAATATTTCGGTGGTAAAATGTATATGTAGATCAGGTAACATGAGTATTTCTTTCACCATGTCTGGGAGCAATATTTTGAAGACATATACATTAGTATTAGGGGTACAAAGAGTGTACCCTGTGTCTATGAATATAGAGATAATGCATGAATAGACGATAATATGAATAAATAATGTATCTGGTTCCACTTTACATAATGGATTGAATTGAAATCTGAAAAAATATAAGAAATCTTATATTGATATATAATCATTCATTTCAACCAGTTATATATCTAATGGTAATATTAGGATTATGGTTTATCATGAAGGGTGTTTGAGTTTTGCTTTATAAGTGATGATGTTAAACGAAAATAATGTGTTTGGAAAGAAGTCTCATGAAAAGACTAGTCAAGAAACATAGAAGAATCATGTGTTCTGAATCAGAAAGTGATTGATCGTGAAACAAATGCCTATAAATTTTCTAACTTTTGAATGAAATATATATCCTATGATGTGCATAAACTGAAGACATCGTAACGTATAAGTGTTGAATAAAAATGAAAATCAAAATACACATCATGTCCCCTAAGAATATACTTGCATTGATGTTAAACTAGCTCAGTAACTGTAGAAATATTAGGTTTTGTTTGCACGTTTCACTGAATTTAGTTTTCAGTACTAGAAAACAAATATGTATTTCAGGTGGATGATTATTTCTGAGAATAATCTTGTGGAAAGTTGATTATAAATACACATATATGAATATGAATGAATTTAGGGAGTGTATAATAAGACATATATATTTCATATTTTAAAAAATCTGGAGAGTGTATATATATATATATATATATACACTCTCATACATACACACTCACATGCACAGATATAAAAAAGTAGCAATAGAGGAGATCCATCATGAAGGCAGCCATGGAAAAATCAAGTCTCTGACCTCTTCAGCTGCACGGGCATCGGGAGTCGTAAACTGTCTAAATGCTGTTTGCTCAGAATCACTAGGCAATGTTGACCTAATGTGGATCTGGTGCAAACATTCTGGGCCCCTCAGAACACACACCGAGCCTGGATCGGCTGCATTCAACCTCCGGTTTGCCTGGTTCTCGTGACTCAACACTAAGATCCCTCTGAAATAACTGTTCGGCCCTTCTGAACTTTCAGAGGTAAAAGCCAACCAAACCTTCAAAGGCAGTGGCCAAAGGATTGAAACGGCGCTTGGGAGAGACAGTCAGGACCCACACGTTGCGTTGGTTACCTTGCAAAGGGAAACAAACGGTCACCATTTGCATGGGATACCACCATAGCATAGAAATGATGTCACGGGCAGAGGATATAACTTCATTGAAACCAGCGTGACAGGTGTGTAATCCCCTAGCCATCTCTCTCAACACAGCGGGGAAACCTTAAGGGCCCCTCCCAGCTCTGCCGTAAGGGCCTCTCCCAGGTCTCCCGTGAGCGTGATAGCCAGACCTAGGGAATCAGGATTGGCTCCGGACTAGCGGCGTGGAATTCCGGGCTCCTGATCCCACAAGTGCTGACAATTGAGGTCTCTTACACCACGTACCGGTGGCGTGGCTCCCAGAGGGCAAGAAAATTCGCTGGGGGTCCTCAGCCCCAAGCTCTACAAACTTAGGGTCTGAGGGAGGCAAACAGGGAGAGTGTGCACAGGCGTTCATGAAAACAGGGCTGCCAGGAGTAGAGTTCTGGCTTGTAACCACTATTGTGGTGAGCGTCACAGGTGATCAGGGCATGGCTTGAGGAAGCACAAGAGAAGGCCCTAGGCACTCAGGATTGGAGATCCGCCAAGTCTGGGAGGAAGAGCTGCTGCACAGTGATTGGTTCCCACTTATTCAGAGGAGAAGCTTGGCCCAGTGCACACAGCTCCACCTACTGAAAGAGAAGTTAATTGAACTCTATGACTGCATGTATTATTATTATTTTTTTTAATTTATATTTTTTATATTTCTTTCATTTTCATTTTTGTTGTTGTTGTTCTTTAACTTTTTTAATGTTTTTATTTTTTTATTTTTTATTTTATCATTATTATTATTAATATTATTTTAAATTTTAATTTTCATTTTTTAATTATAATTATTATTTAAATTTTTTTTCTTTCTTTATTTTCTTTTTTTTTCTTTTGTCTTTTCATTTCTTTTCAATTTTCTTATTCTCCCTTCCTTGAATTCTACCTGTCTACTCTCATTCTCTTTAGTGACTTCTTCCCTTCCCTTCTAATATCTTTCCTCCCAAGCATCAAATAAATTTATAAGAGTAAGCAGTAACTCAGCAGTCAAACAAAACAAGAAGTAACATGAGCAGCATAAAAAAGCAAGGAAGAAAAGGAGTACAAACAATGATGGACAGCCTAAATATTCAGAAGGACCTAGAGTCATCAGAAAAATGGTCATATAAAGAACTCAAGAAATACCTTAGACAGATGGAATGGAACCTTAAAGAGGATACGAGACATCAAAACCAAACAGTGAAAGAACACATTGAAAATGAATTACATAAACAGATATAAAAAGAAATTAAGCATCTTAATTAGGAGATAGAGATTATAAAAAAAATCAAACAATAATTCTAGAAATGAAGGAAATGATAAACCAAATTAAAAACTCAATTGAGAGCATCACTAACAGAGTGGAGCAAGTAGAAGACAGAATGTCAGATAATGAAGACAAAATATATCATCTTGAATAAAGTCTAGCCAACAAAGAAATGCTGGTAAAAAGTCATGAGAAAAACATCCAAGAGATATGGGATAACATAAGAAAAAAAAAAAAAACTAATGAGTCATCTGGATAGAGGAAGGTACAGAGATTCAAACCAAGGGAATGAGTAACCTGCTGTATGAAATAATTACAGAAAACTTTCCAGAAATAAAAATGCAAACGGATAAAAAAAATTGTAGATGCTTACAGGACACCGAGCACACAAAATCACAGTAGACCAATGCCAAGACACATTGTTATGAAGATATCCAATATACAAAACAAAGAGAAAATATTAAAAGCTACAAGAGAAAGGAGGCAGATTACAATCAGGGGTAAACCAAAAATGTTAACAACAGATTTTTCATCACAGACGCTGAAAGTGAGAAGATCCTGGAACAACGTATTTCATACACTTAAAAACAATGGATGCCAACCAAGAAATCTGTATTCAGCAAAACTAAGCTTCAGGTAAGACAACGAAATAAAAACATTTCGTGATAAACAAAAGCTAAAAGAACTTGCAGCCAGAAAACAAGCATTGCAAAGCATCTTAAGGAAAACACTACACGAGGAAAAAATGAATATCAACAACGAAAACCATCAGTGGGAAGTGCCTCATTAATGACAGAGGGCGGGAGAAAAGTTAATCATGGATAAACAAACTAAATTAAAAAAAAAAGATAAATAATCAAAGACGGGTGGTAATACAAACCATATATCAATACTAACTCTAAACTTTAATGGCTTAAACTCTCCAATAAAGTGACATAGGCTTGTAACGTGGATTAAAAAAAACAAATCCAACAATATGTTGCTTCCAGGAGACACATCTGAATGGAAAAGACATACACAGGCTGAAGGTGAAAGGTTGGGAAAATTTATACCATGCACACGGTCCTTGTAAGCAAGCAGGGGTGGCCATCCTCATATGGAATAAAATCGACTTCAAGACTAATTTAATCAAAAGGGATAAGGAAGGACATTATATACTGTTGAAAGGAACCATTCACCAACAAGACATAACAATTATCAATATTTATGCAGCAAATAATGGTGCTGCAACATTTATAAAACAATTTCTCCTCAAGTTCAAGAATCAAATAGATCACAACACAATAATTATGGGAGACTTCAACTCACCTCTCTCACCATTGGACAGATCCTCCAAACAAAAGTTGAATAAAGAAAATATATAATTCAATATCACAATCAATACCCTAGACTTAACTGACATATATAGAATATATCAACCATCATCAAGTGGATATACTTTTTTCTCACCAGCACATGGATCCTTCTCAAAAATAGACCATATATTATGCCATAGGGCAACACTCAGTAAATATAAAGGGGTGGAGATAATACCATGAATTTTTTTCTGATCACAATGGAATGAAACTGGAAACCAATGGTAAAAGAAGGAAGGAAAAATCCTACATCACATGGAAAATGAACAATATGTTACTGAATGATCAATGGGTTACAGAAGACATAAAGGAGGAAATCAAAAAATTCTTAGAGATAAATGAAAATACAGACACAACATATCAGATTCAATGGGACACAATGAAACAAGATTCAAGAGGCAAATTCATTGCCTGGAGGTCATTCCTCAAAAAAAGAAAAAAACAAAAACAACAAATAAATGAGCTCTCACTTAATCTCAAAGCCCTAGAAAAGGAAGAACAAAACAACAGCAAATGTAGCAGAAGGCAAGAAATTATTAAAATCAGAGCGTAAATCACGAAATTGAAACAAAAGAAACTATTAAAAAATTAACAAAACTAATAGTTGCTTCTTCGAAAAAATAAATAAGATGGACAGACCCTTAGCCATGCTAACGAGGAGAAGAAGAGAGAGAACTCAAATTACTAACATACGGGATGAAAAAGGCAATATCACAACAGATGCTACATAAATACAGAAGACAATTAGAAATTATTTTGAAAACCTATATTCCAATAAAATAGAAAATAGTGAAGACATCGATACATTTGTTAAGTCATATGATTTGCCTAGACTGAGTCAGGAGGATACACACAATTTGAACAGACCAATATCAATCGATGAAATAGAAGAGGCAATCAAACTACTACCAACCAAGAAAAGCCCAGGATCGGATGGGTATACAGCGGAGTTTTACAAAACCTTTAAAGAAGAATTAATACCAATACTTTTCAAGTTATTCAGAAAATAGAAAAACAGGGAGCTCTGCCAAATTCATTCTATGAGGCCAACATCACCTTGATTCTGAAACCAGACTAAGACACCTCAATGAAAGAAAACAACAGACCAATATCTCTGATGAACCTAGATGCAAAAATTTTCATTAAAATTCTGGTGATTTGGATACAAAGGCACATCAAAAAAATTGTGCACCATGATCAACTAGGATTCATCCCTGGGATGCAAGGAGGGTTCAATATATGGAAATCAATAAATGTTATTCACAACATCAATAGACTTAAAAATAAGTACCATAAGATGATCTTGATAGATGCAGAAAAACCATTAGAAAAAGTAGAGCATTCCTTTATGTTCAAAACACTAGAAAAACTAGGGATAAAAGGAACATACCTCGACATTGTAAAAGCTATCTATGTTAAGCCTCAGGCTAGCAACATTCTGATTGGAGAAAAATTGAAGGCATTCTTTCTAAAATCTGGAAGAAGACAGGGATGTCCTCTATCACCACTTCTATTCAATATAGTTCTCGAAAAACTGGCCAGAGCAATTAGAAAGATGAAAGACATTAAAGACATAAAAATAGGAAAAAAAGAACTTAAATTATCACTATTTGAAGATGACATGATTCTATACATAGAAGACCCAAAAGGGTCTACAGAAAAAAACTACTAGAACTAATAAATGAATTCAGCAATGTGGCAGGAAATGAAATCAACATGCATAAATCAAAGGCATTTCTGTATATCAGCGACAAAACTTCTGAAATGAAAATGAGGAAAAATACTGCATTCACAATATCCTCATAAAAAATTAAATACTTGGGAATCAACCTAACAAAAGAGGTGAAAGATTTATACAATGCAAACTACAGAACCCTAAAAAGAGAAATAGAATAAGATCTTAGAAGATGGAAAAATATACCCTGTTCATGGATAGGCAGAACTAACATCATCAAAATGGCGATATTACTAAAAAGTTGTCTATAGGTTTAATGAAATGGCAATCTAAATCCCAAATGAATTTTTTGTAGAAATAGATAAACCAATCATGAAATTCATATGGAAAAATAAACAACCCAGAATAGCAAAAGCAATTCTAAGCAGGAAGTGTGAATCAGGCGGTATAGCGATACCAGATTTCAAACTATATTACAGAGCAATAATAACAAAAACAGCATGGTACTGGTACCAAAACAGGCGGGTGGACGAATGGTACAGAATGGAGGACACAGAGACTAATCCAAAAAGCTACGACTATCTTATATTTGATAAAGGAGCTAAAAGCATGCAATGGAGGAAGGATAGCATCTTCAACCAATCGTGTTGGGAAAACTGAAAATCCATATGCAACAAAATGAAACTGAATCCCTTTCTCTCGCCATGCACAAAAGTTAACTCAAAGTGGATCAAGGAGCTAGATTCAAATCAGAGACTCTGCATCTGATAGAAGAAAAAGTTGGTTCCGATCTACATATTGTATGGTCAGGCTCCAAATTCCTTAATAGGACACCCATAGCACAAGAGTTAATAACAAGAATCAACAAATGGGAGTTACTTAAACTGAAATTTTTTTTCTCAGAAAGAGAAACAATAAGAGAGGTAAATATGGAGCCTAGATCATGGGAACAAATTTTTACTCCTCACCCTTCAGATGGAGCCCTAATATCCAGAGTATACAAAGTATACAAAGAACTCAAATAATTAGACAATAAGATAACAAATAACCTAATGGGCCAAGGACCTGAACAGACACTTCTCAGAGGAGGACATAGAATCAATCAACAAGTACATGAAAAAATGCTCTCCATTTCTTGCAGTCAGAGAAATGCAAATCAAAACCACCCTAAAATACCATCTCAATCCAGTGAGATTGGCAGCCATTATGAAGTCAAACAACAACAAGTTCTGGCGACGATGTGGGGAAAAGGGTACTCTTGTACATTGCTGATGGGACTGAAACTGGTGCAGCCAATTTGGAAAGCAGTATGGAGATTCCTGGGAAGGCCGGGAATGGAAGCACCATTTTACCCAGCTTTTGCCCTTCTCGCACTATTCCCTGAAGACCTTAAAAGAGCGTACTACAGGGATACTGCCAATCGATGTTCATAGCAGCACAATTCACAATTGCTACACTGTGGAACCAACCCAGATTCCCTTCAATAGATGAATGGATAAAAAAAATGTTTTTTTTTTATATACTATGGAGGATTACACAGCACTAATAAATGACAAAATAATGGAATTTGCAGGGAAATGCATGGCACTAGAGCAGATTATGCTTAGTGAAGCTAGCCAATCCCAAAAAAAACAAATACCAAATGACTTCTTTGATATAATGAGAGCAACTAAGAACAGAGCAGAGAGGAAGAGCATGAAGAAAAGATTAACATTAAGCAGAGACATGAGGTGGGAGGGAAAGGTAGAGAAAAGAGAAATTGCATGGTAATGGAGGGAGACCCTTATTGTTACAAAAAAATATATATAAGAGGTTGTGAGTGTAATGGAAAAATAAACAATAAGTGAAATGAATTACAGTAGGTAGGGTAGAGAGAGAAGATGGGAAGAGAGCGGAGGGGGGATAGTAGGGCATAGGAAAGGTAGCAGAATACAACAGTAACTAATAAGACATTATGTAAAAATATGGATGTGTAACTGATGTGATTCTGCATTCTATATTTGGAGTAAAAATGGGAGTTCATAACCCACTTGAATCTAATGTATGAAATATGATATGTCAAGAGCTTTGTAATGTTTTGAGCAACCAATAAAAGAAAAAAAAAGTAGCAATATATATGCCAATCGAAAATCTTCATCAAATATATATAATCCAAAGATCGAAAAATATTCATTTTATTGAACATGGATTTATGTATAATGTTATTCAACTAGGAAGCTCACCCGTAGGTTGAATTTTCAGTTCCAACAGCGTTTAGGAGGAGTGATCTCTTCTCACAATTTGCATCTGCCAATTCAGCCACCTCACATGTGTGTACAAGTGATATCAGGTAGGATTCTATATGTGCATATAAAAATACATGTGCTGAATAGGCTACAGAGAAAGGGACACAGGGATTCACATATTTGTTAATTTTAAAAAAACATCTAGAACTATTTCAACAGAAAATTGACTAGATTTAAAACTCCTACATTATATAATGCAAAAAGCAATTCCAACTATACACCATGCCTCCTCTGAACTGCTTGTATTTCTATTCTTTTTGGGTTATTTTTCACGATCATTTTAGGATTATTAGTCAGAGACTAGTAGGGTACAGGTTAGTGTCAAGGATTAAGTATTTCAAATGGAAAATTGGAAAATGAATCCAATGTGTATGTAAATATGTGCTACACAAAAATCTTCCCACTCACATCCAGAACAATGCCTTGACATTACCTTCGCCCCAAGTAAGACACAATTAGAGTTGAAAAGTGTAAAAATCTAGGAATACATATATGGAATGGAATATGCTCGGGAGTTCACAACTTTGGAGGTGGTAGAGGAGTTTCCAAAAGTAAAGGACAGGGTAAACACTCCACAAACAAGGAGCTCTGCTGGCCTAAGAATTCTTGGGAAATGGCCTCTGAGGTTGGGATCCTGAAATATATATTGCTGTCATGAGCTTTAGCTTCCTTTGTAGTGAGACCATCAAAGCTGGGTCTGCATCTATGTGACCGGGAAGAGATGGTTTCTTATATTCCAATGAACATGAGGCAGCAGTGCTCAATTCTCTCTTTGTAGGTAAACTGTGGCCACTGGATTCTAAGTGTCTCCCAGTGGGGACTGTGAAGACATTTGGTCATCCTCCACTTTTCATGGTGTTTTTTGCTGCTGCACTGGGAATTTGGTATTTGCTTCACAAAATATAAGAAGCTCATTTGTGATACAGTGCTGGAGGGAGTTCTGTCACTTGTGGTGGGTCAGGGTCTGCAGGAGAATGCACCAACCAGGCTTCTATCCCACAGAGCTTGCCCCAATAACCATAGTAAACTTATTCTGAACATTGACCTTAAAACTCTCCATATAACAGGATGCCTTTACATATAAGGGTCTCATGTCTGCACTATATCAGTCACAAGCCATTTGGAAGCCAATGGCAGATCCACATAGCCCCAACATGATGTTTTTTCACACACCTTCCCACCACTGCTCTAGGCCCACTACTCAGCAGGCTCCAAATTACTGGCATCTCGTGTTCTACATCATTTTCATGAAACCCAGTCAAACAAGGCACTGTCTGGTATACACATGATAAGCAACAGGACATCAAATTTTCTGCAGTTCCACCTGGTCATGGGAATTTAAAAAATTTCATGGTATTTATTTAGCAATTTTTCAAAAATGAAGTTAGAGGCACTGTGGGTCTCAATTCATTCAGGAACCATTAAGTGTTGAGAAAGTTCATTTCAATGAAAGCTCTGGAGAACTCTCAAAGTCAAGGCTTCTCAAAGAGTTACCAAATGGTCACATAAAGCCAGGCCAATTGACGTCTACAATGTGAGGTCCATGTATGTTTTGACTCTCATCTATGGCTGCCAAGTCTTTCAGAATAAAATCATGTGATATCCTGGCTGAGATTCCCAGGCCTCTGTGGAAAGCCACCCTGGGCATAGATCTCAGTTTCCAAGAGTGAGTCTTATGTGTGTCCTCCTAAAATCCCAACACAATTCATGGCAATATTTCTCTGAGGTCAATTCCAGAATGCAGTCTCTAAGGGGAATCACACCAGAGTTCAAGCCCAGGTGGACCCAGTCATCCCTTCCAACCACCACAAAAATTACCACAATTAAAATCAAAACACTCCCACAGGGCCATCATCTTCTTCCATGTAGACACTCATCATAACCTCTAGCTGGAGGTTTCTATGAGCCCAAGGTAGTGTCCAAAATAAGCTCACTTGCCCCTTATTTGCCTAAAATCATGGTGGCCTGGACACTCTTCCTGTGAACCAGGAGTGATCAAATAATCCTGCTGTTAAAGTGTTCCACTTCTCCAATTTCGGCCTACTGGCTGTAGGGTATAGATTCTTTATGTGATTTGGAGTCATGAGAAAATCCAAGCACATATGGGCTAGCCTCTGCAGGGATTTCAAGAACTCATTTGACCCAAAGGATCCCTATTCTCACTTGATGGAGTTCAGGAACCTAAAAAAGAAGGCAAAAATATTCATCCACAATGACTGCTCTTTTGGACATTTTAGTTTTGGAAGAACATGGGATCTTTCTTTAGATCCATCAGGTGCTGAGAATCTAAGCCACAACCTCATACAAGGACAAGAGGCTGATTCAGACACATCCCATTCCAAAGCAATTAAGCAAAGAGCCACAGGTGGGGTCCATTCATTTCCATATGAAAACAGTGTTTTTCAGGCTACACAAAGGGGTGGCCTGAGGCAAAGACCTTTCTGACATTTAGGGTAATAGAAATAGAATTAAGCAAATGGCCCAAAGAAGGGTTTCTCCACTGAGACTTTACTGCACACACTGATATCTGAGTTTTCTGAGATGATCTCATTCCCTTCAGCTATCCAGAACATGGCCATGTCACAGAGCCTTGTGGTGTTACATATCTGCGAAACAAAACCATGAGTCTATTCTGGAGAGTGGCCAGAATTCACGTAGAAAACAGGAACTTTAGAAGATAATAGATGTTGCCCATCCATAAGGCAAGCTGCAGTGTATTCATCAATTGCGCAGTATGAATTGCGGAAGCTTTCAACTAGAGACAACATATCCATTGGTGCACTCTCTTTTCTAATGTCTACAACCATGGATACAGTGGGATACACAGACATAGAAACACTCACAATGTAAAACGACTTACTAGAAACAGTCCACTCCAAACCAAACAAACCACCTTTCCTACCTATTCTCAGAACATGAGAAAAAACCACAAACTCACACCTACAACGGCAAAGGCACTTCCTTCCCCCAAATAGGTCTGTGAGTATCCGGAGTGTCTTCTGACTGGTGGGCCATATTATGTTCCCCCAAAATGGCTTGTCCTGTTTCACATCTGGTCTCAATGTCCAACTCCGTGAAGTTGTAAGGAGCCAGCGGTGAGGCACTGCCTGCTTTCTCTGGAAAGGCCCCTCTTCAGAGCTCTGCTGGCATTTGGCCATCTTCACATCAGCAGGTACCAAGAAAGACTGACTATGTCTTTGGGAAAAGCAAACAAGTTAGCCCACTGGGTCTGGAGTGGGACTGGCTCTGGGTGCCTGGCTTCCTGGATCCCAAGTTCAGAGAATTCCATCACCAAGGAAGTGAAGTGAGGTCACTTCTTTCAGGAACTGAATATGGTCACTGCCTTGGTAACCACTTTGTCCTAACAGTTGCTTCCAAGATTCCCATGAGATAGAGGCTGCCCCAACATCCTGTGACACATTCAGAAGTTAGAATGGTATATCAACCATAGGCACCCTGGAACAGCTCTCCACAGAGGCCTGGTTTGGTCCATCTTCTCTACATTAAGAAGAGAGAGGCTGATTCAGACACATCAATTCATCCTGACGAGGTTGTTTGCATGGAAGATGACTATTGCTCTCTCAGGTCCTACATAGCTGCCTACATCTTCTCCAAGGATCATTTCTTCATGGATCTTTGAGGTTCTAAGCAGGTGGAAGATCTTCTACATTTCTATATTGTAAGACCCACTCTGTCGCTGCCCTTAAGTTAGTTATATTGAGGGAACAGTGTATGGTTAGGGTTAATAACATGTTCGATTTGGTTTACGAATCATTCTGCGGGATGAATAATGGTATTGGCAACCTGCGATATTTACAAGAGTATACATGTGAAATATAAGTATGAAAGCAGAAATCTAGGTAAGATTTGAAGCCCAGAAGGGCATTGGGGACTTGAGTGGGATACTTAACTTTGAGTTATGTGCTGCACAGATGTCTCAGATAAATCAATATACACTGGCATCGGACCTTGTACCTTGGATGATTGAATGTTGAAGAGAGCATCCAGTCAAAAACCGATAGTCGGTAGGATTAGGAAGGTAGTTGGTAGATTTAGAAAGAAGAGTGAGCATAGGATTTGGACCAAAAGTTCTTCAGCAATAGGGTTTCGGGTAGAGAGTGTATGTAAATGTCAGCACATGTGAAGAGTCAGTCACAATGATGAACTGGGGAAAACATGTAGGAAAGCAGATATCAATAGAGACATTAGGAAATCAAGCAAAGTATAAAGTGTGTGATAGGGTTAGACATTTTCAACAGGTTTGAAGTTGAATATATAATCTTAGGAAGAAACAAATATGTAGTCACCAATAGGATTGATATTTGAGAGCATTAGGCAACCTGGACATGGATGATTTTAGTAATGGATGCTATCTTTCCATTTAGGCTTTGGTACAATTGTAAGTGTGACCTTTGCTTTTTGTGTCCGGAATATTTCTGTGATAAAATGTGTATGTAGATCAGGTGACATGAGTATGTCTTCCACCATTTCTGAGAGCAATATTTTGAAGATTTATAAATTAGTATGGGGGTACAAATAGGTGTACCCTGTTTCTATTAATATAGACATAATGCATGAATAGACAATACTGTGAATAAATAATATAACTGGATCCACTTTAAATAATGGATTGAATGGATATCTGAAAATATATAAGAAATGTTATATTGATATACAATCATTAATTCCAACCAGTTATATATCTAATGATTATCTTATGGTTATGGTTAATCATGAAGGGTGTGTGAGTTTTTCTTCAAAATTGATTATGGAAATCGAAAACAATATATTTGGAAAAAAAGTCTCATGAATAGACCAGTCAAGAAACATAGAGAAATACATGTGTTCTGGAGCAGGAAGTGACTGAAAGTGAAACAAATGCCTATAAATTTGCTAACTAGTGAATGAAATATATATCCTAAGATGTGCATAAACTGAAGAAATAGTAATGTACCAGTGTGGAATAAAAATTAACGTCAAAATACACATCGTGTCCAATAGGAACCAACATGCATTGATGTTCAACTGGGTCAATTAATGTAGACATTAGAATTTGTATGCACCTTTCACTGAAGTTAGTTCTCAGTACTAGGAAACAAATATGTATTTCAGGTGTTTGAGTATTTCTAAGAATAATCTTGTGAAAAGTTGATTATTAATCCACATACATGAACATGAATGAATTTAGGGAGTGTATATAAGACACATAATTTTCATATTTTTAAAAATCTGGAGAGTATATACACACACACACACACACACAAACACAGAAATTAAAAAATAGCAATATATATGCCAATCGAAATTCATCATGAAATATATATCATAAAGATGCAAAAACATTCATTTTACTGAACATGGGTTTATGTATAATGTTGTTCCACTGGGAAGCTCACCCATAGGTTGAATTTTCAGTTCTAACAGCGTTTAGGACGAGTGATCACTTCTCACAATTTGTATCTGCCAAGTCATGTAACTCAAAAGAATGTACGTGTGATACCGTGTAGGATTCTATTTGTGCATATAAAAATACATGTGCTGAATAGGCTCCAGAAAATGGGAGACAGTAATTCACATATTTGTTAACTTTCAAAACACATGGAGAACTATTTCAATTAAAAATTGACTAGATTCATAATACCTACCCTTTATCATGCAAAAGGCAAGTCCAACCCTGAACTGCATGTATTTACGTACTGCTTGGGTTATTTTTCTCCATCATATTAGAATTAGTAGTCAGAGTCTATTAGAATATGGGTTAGTGTCAGGGATTCAGAATTTCGAATGGAAAAATAGGAAAATTAATCCAATGTGTATGCAAATATGTGCTAAAACAAATCTTCTGACTCTCATCCAGAACAATGCCTTGAAATTATCTTCGCCCCAAGTAAGACACAATTAGAGAAGAAAAGTTGCAAAATCTGTGATTACAATTCTGGAATGGAAAATGCTCAGGAGTGCACAAACTTGGAGGTGGTATAGGAGTTTCCAAAAGTAAGAACAGGGTACACACTCCACAAACATGGAGCTCTGCATGCCTAAAACTTTTAGAGAAACTGCCACTGAGGTTGGGCAATGATATATAGGTTTTTTTCAGGAGTTAAGCTTCCTTTGTAGTGATACCCTCAAAGCTGGGTCTGCATCTATGTGACCTGGAGGACAAAGTTTCTTATTTTCCAATGAACACAAGGCAGCACTGCTGAATTCTCTCTTTGTAGATAAACTGTAGCCCCTGGTGGTTTATTTTCTCCCCGTGTGGACTGTGAAACAATTTGGTCTTCCTCCACTTTTCGTGGTGTTTCTTGCTGCTGCACTTGGAGTTTGGTACATGCTTCACGAAATACAAGGAGTTCAACTGGGAAACAGTGCTGGAGAGAGTTCTGTCACGTGTGGTGGGTTATGGTCTGCAAGAAAATGCACAAACCAGGCTTCTATCTCTCAAAGATTGCTCCCTTGTCCATAGCAACCTGATTCTGAACATTGCCCTGAAACCTCGCCATAGAACAAGATGCCTTTACATATAAGGGTCTGAAGTCTGCACTATGTCAGTCACAAGCCATTTGGAAGCCAATGGCAGATCCACATGGACCCACCATGATATTTTATCACACACCTGCCCACCACTGCTCTACGCCCACTACTCAGCAGGCTACAAATTACTGGCATCTCTGTTCTAAACAATTTTCAGAAAACCCTGTCAATCAAGGAACTGTCTGGTACACTCATAATAAGCAATAGGACATCGAATGTTTCTGGAGTGCCACCTGGTCATGGGAATTTCAAAAATTTCATGGTATTTATCTAGCCATTTTTCAAGGATGACATTGGATGCACTGTGAATTTCAATTATTCAGGAACCATTAAATGTTGAGAAAGCTCAATTCAAAGAAAATTCTGGAGAACTCTCACAGGCAAGGCTTTCCAAAGAGTGGACAAAAGGTCACTTGAAGCCAGGACCATTGAGGTCTACAATGTGAGGTCCTATGTGTTTTGACTCTCAACTATGGCTGCCAAGTCTTTCAGAATAAAATCATGTGATATCCAGGCTGAGATTCCCAGTTCTTTGTGGAAAGCCACCCTGGTCCTAGATCTCAGGTTCCAAGGGCGACTCTCATGCGTGGCCTCCTAAAATCCCAACACAATTCATGGCCATACTTCTCTGAGGTCAGTTTCAGAAGTCAGTCTCTAAGGGGAAACACACCAGAGTTCAATCCCGGGTGACCCAGTCATCTCTTCCAACCGCCACACAAATGACCAGAATTAAAACCAAAACACTCACACATGCCCCTCATCTTCTTCCATATAGACACTAATCATAACCTTGGCTGGAAGTTTCCATGAGGCACACAGCACAAGACAATGTCAAAATAAACTCCCTTGCCCTTCATTTGTCTAAAGTCAGTGTTTCTGGACACTGTTCCTGTGAACCAGGGCTGATCAAAGATGCCTGCCATTAATACTGTTCCACTTCTCCAATTTGAGGCATAGTGACTGTCAGGTATAGTTTCTTTATGTGATTTGGAGTCATGAGAAAACCCAAGCACCTATGGGCTAGCCTCTGCAGGGCTTGAAGGACTCAGTTGACCCAAAGGATCCCTCTTCTCACTTGATGGAGATCAGGAACCTTACAGAGGAAAGCAAGAGACTTCATCCACAATGATTGCTCTTTTGGCCATTTTGGAATTGGATGCACACATGGGATCTTTATTTAGATCCATCAGGGCTGAGAATCTGAGCCATGGACTCACACTGCACTAAGAGGTGGATTCAGACATATCCCTTTGCAAAGCAATTAAGCAAAGATCCACAGGTGATGCCCATTTATTTCCATTTGAAAACTGATATTTTCAGGCTTTGGAAAGGTGTGGCCTTAGGCAAAGACCTTCCTTACATTCAGGGCAACAGAACAATAGAAAAGCAAATTCCCAAAGCAGAGTTTCTCCACTGAGACTTTCCTGGTCACACTGATATCTGAGTTTTCTGTGATACTCACCATTCCCTTCAGCTATCCAGTACATGGCCATGTCCCAGATTGTGGAGGAGATACATATCTTGAACACAAAACCATGAGCCTATGGGAGAGTGGCCAGAATTCAGGAAGAAATCAGGAATGTAGAAAGGTAGTAGGTGTTGCCCATCTATATGGTAAGCTGCAGTCCATTCATAAATTGGACAAGATGAATGCTGCGAAGATTTCTACTAGACAGGACACATCCTTTGATGCATTCTCTTTTCTATTGTCTACAACCACGGACACAGTGGGATACACAGAATCACTCACCTTCTCAAAGCACTTACTAGAAACAGGCCACTCCAAATTAAACAAACCGACTTTCCTACATATTCTTAGAAGATGAGATAAAATCACTAACACACAAACACACCCAAAAAGGCACCTTCTTTCCCCAAGTAGGTCTGTGACTATCCGGAGCATCCTCTGACTGGTGGACCATACTATATTCCCCTGAAATGGGCTGTCGTATGTCAGATCTGGTCTCCTTGGCCAAAACTGTGAAGTTGTCAGGAGCCAGCGGTGAGCCACTGCCTGCTTTATCAAAAAAAAAGCCCCTCTTCAGAGCTTTCCTGGCATTTGTCCATCTTCAATTCAGTAGTTGCCAAGAAAGACTGACTTTGTCCTTGGTTAATCCAAACATGTGAGACCACTGCAACTGGGACTGGGCCTGCCTCAGGGTGCCTGGCTTCCTGGATCCAAAGTTCAGAGTGTTACATCAACAAGAAAGTGACGTAGTCACTTCCTCTAGAACTGAATGAGGTCACTGCCTTGGCAACCACTTTGTCCTAACAGTTGCTTCGAAGGGTCCATGAGATGGAGGCTGCCCCTACTTCCTTTGTCACATTCACAAGTTAAAATGGAATATCAACCATAGGCACCCGGGAACAGCTCTCCACACAGGCCTGGTTTGGTCCATCTTCTCTACATTAAGAAGAGAGAGACTGCTTCAGACACATCCCTTCATCCTTACCTGGTTGTTTGTCATGGAAGATGACTTTTGCTCTCTCAGGTCCTTCATAGCTGCCTAGATCTTCTCCAGGGATCATTTCTGCATGGACCTTTGAGGTTCTCTGCAGGTTGAAGATCTCCTACATTCCTGTATTGTAAGACCAACTCTGTCCCTGGTCTTCTATAAAGGTAGATTGAGGGAATCGTGTATGTTTAGGGTTAATAACATGTTTGATTTGGGTTAGGATCATTCTGCTGGATGAATAATGGTATTGGAAACCTGCGATATTTATAAGATTATAGAGGTGAAATATATGTATGAAAACAGAAATCTCAGTAAGATTTAAAGCCCAGAAGGTCATTGGGTCCTTGATTGGGATAGTTAGCTTTGAATTATGTTCTGTGCAGTTGTCTCAGATAAATCTATACACAATGGCATAGGATCTTGTACCTTAGATGATTGAATGTTGAGGAGAACATCCATTCAAAAAGGGAGAGTTGGTAAGATTACGAAGAGAGTTGGTAAGATTAGAAAAAAGTGTGAGTATAGGATTTGGACAAAAAGTTGTTTAGCAATAGGGTTTTGGGTAGAGAGAAAATGTAAATGTCAGCACATGTGAAGAGTCAGTCACAATGATGAACTGGGGAAAATATGTAGGAAAGCAGATATCAATAGAGACATAAGGAAATCAGGCAAAGTATAAAATGAGTGATACAAATAGACATTTTCAACAGGCTTGAGATTGAATATATAATCTTAGGAAGAAACAAATATGTAGTCACCAATAGGATTGACATTTGAGAGCATTAGGCAACCTGGACATGGGTGATTTTCAAAATCCATACTCACATTCCATTTAGGCTTTGGTACAATCGTAAGTGTGACTTTGCATTTTGTGGCCAGAATATTACTGTGATAAAATGTATATGTAGATCAGGTGACATGAGTATTTCTACCACCATTTCTTGGAGCAATATTTTGAAGAGGTGTAAATTAGTATTGGGGGTACATAGAGGTGTACCATGTGTGTATGAATATAGACATAATGCATGAATAGACCATACTGCGAATAAATAATACAACTGGTTCAAACTTTAGAAATTGGAATAAATTGATATCTGAAAATACACAGGGAATCATATATTGATATACATACATTCATTCCAACCATTTATACATCCAATGGTAATATTACGGTTGTGGTTCATCATAAAGAGTGTGTGAATTTTGCTTCAAAATTGATTATGGAAATCGACAGTAATGTGTGTGGAAAGAAGTCTCATGAAATGACCAGTCAAAAACAAAGAGGAATACATATGTTCTGAAGCAGGAAGTGATAGAATGTGTTGCAAATTTCTTTAAATTTATGAAGTTGTGGCTGAAATGTATATTCTATTATGTACAAAAACTGAAGAAATAGTAATGTACCAGTGTTGTATAAAAATGAACGTCAAAATACACATCATGTCCCATAGGAATCTACTTGCATTGATGTTAAAGTGGGTCAGTTACTCTAAAAATATAAGGATTTGTTTGCACCATTTACTGAAGTGAGTTTTCAATACTATAAAACAAATATGTATTTCAGATGGATGAATATTTCTGAAAATAATCTTATGAAAAGTTGAATATAAAACAACATACATGAACATGAATGAATTTAGGGAGTGTATAATAAGATACATATATTTCATATTTTGACAAATCTAGAGTGTATATATATATATATATATATATATATATATATATATATATATATATATAAAAATACACACAGAGACATTAAAAAGTAGCAATATATATGCCAATTAAAATTCATCGTGAAATATATATCATCCACAGATCCAAAAATATTAATTTTACTGAACATGGATTTATGTATAATGTTTTTTAACTAAGAAGCTCACTCATAATTTGAATTATCAGTTCCAAAAGCGTTTAGGAGGAGTGATTTCATCTCACACTTTGTATCTGCAAAGTTAGCCACCTCTCAAGAATACAGGTGTGATACCAGGTAGGATTCTATATGTTCATATAAAAATACATGTGCTGAATTGGCTACAGAAAAAGGGAGACAGGAATTCACATATGTGTTAACTTTAAAAACACATGCAGAACTCTTTCAACAAAAAATTGACAAGATTTACAACTCCAACCCTATATCATGCAAATAGGAAGACCATCTATACACCATGCCTCCTCTGAAGTGCTAGTATTTCTATTCTGTTTGGGTTATTTTTCTCCATTATATTAGAATTAGTAGTCAGAATCTAGTAGGGTATGGGTTAGTGTCAAGGATTCAGTATTTCGAATGGAAAATTGAAAAATGAATCCAATGTGTATGTAAATATGTGCTACACAAAAATCTTCCAACTCTCATTCAGAACAATGCCTTGACAATACCTTCGCCCCAAGTAAGACACAATTAGAGGAGAAGATTTAGAAAACCTGTGAACAAATATCTGGAATGGAATATGCTCAGGAGCCCACAACCTTGGAAGTGGCAGAGGAGTTTCCAAAGGTAAGGGAAAGGGTAAACACTCCACAAACATGGAGGTCTGCTGGCATAGAGACTTCTTGAGAAACTGCCTGTGAGGTTGGGCACTTGAAAAATATGTTGTTGTCAGGAGCTTTAGCTTCCTTTCTAGTGAGACCATAAAAGCTTGGTCTGCATCTATGAGACCTGGAGGACATGCTTTCTTATTTCCCAATGAACATGAGGCAGCAGTGCTAAATTCTCTTTTTAGGTAAACTGTGGCCACTGGGGGCTAAAGGTCTCCCCATGTGCACTGTGAAGCCATATGGTCATCCTCCATTTTCATGGTGTTTCTTCCTGCTGCACTGGGAGTTTGGTATTTGCTTCACGAAATAAAAGGAGTTCAATTGGGTCACAGTGCAAGAGGGAGTTCTGTCATGTGTGGTGGGTCAGGTTCTGCTTGAGGATACAAGAACCAGGATTCTATCCCACAAAGCTTGCCCCCTTGACCATAGCAACCTGATTCTGAACAATGTCCTGAAAACTCTCCATATAACAAGTTGCCTTTACATGGAAGGTTCTGCTGGCTGCACCATGTCAGTCACAAGCCATTTGGATGCCAATGGAAGATCCACATGGCCCCACCACAGATGTTTTATCACATACCTGCCCACCACTGCTCTAGGCCAACTACTCAACCGAGTCCAACTTACTGGCATCTCTGTTCTACACCATTTACATGAAACCCAGTCAATCAAGGCACTGTCTGGTATATTCATGATCAGTAACAGGACATCCAAATGTTCTCCAGTGCCACCTGGTGATGGGAATTTCAAAAATTTTATGGTATTTTTCCAGCCATTTTTCAAGGATGAAGTTGGAGGCACTGTGAGTTTCAATTCTTTCAGGAACCATTAAATTTTTAGGAAGCTAATTTCAATGAAAGCTCTGGAGAACACTCACAGGTAAGGCTTCCCAAAGAGTGGCCAAAAGATCACATGATTTAATTCCCATTGAGGTCTACAATGTGAGGTCCATATGAGTTTTGACTCTCAACTCTGGGTGCCAAATCTTTCAGAATAAAATCATGTGGTATCCTGGCTGAGAGGCCTAGTGCTCTTTGGAAAGCCATCCTGGTCATAGAACTTAGTTTCCAAGGGCGACACTCATGCCTGGCTTCCTTAAATCTCAACACTATTCATGGCAATACTTCTCTGAGGTCAGTTTGAGAACTCAGATTCTAAGGGAATCACACCAGAGTTCAAGAACATGTGGACCAAGTCATCTCTTCCAACCGCCACCCAAATGACCACAATTTAAAACAAAACACTCCAACGTGGCACTCATCTTTTTCCATATAGACACTCATAATGACCTCTGGCAAAAGTTTTCCATGAGGGGCACAGCCCAAGACCGTGTCCAAAATAAGCTCTCTTGCACCTAATTTGCCTAAAGTCAGGGTGGCCTGGACACCCTTCTTGTGAACCAGGAGAGATCAAATAGGCCTCCCATTAATACTGCTTCGCTTCTTCAATTTGAGGCCAACTGACTGTGGGGTTTGGATTCCTTATGTGAATTGGAGTCTTGAGAAAACCCAAGCAACTATGGGCTAGCCTCTGCAGGGCTTTGAAGAACTCATTTGAACCAAAGGATCCCTATTCTGACTTGATGGAGGTCAGAAAAGTTACAGAAGAGGCGAGAGACTTCATCCACAAGGACTGCTTTTTTGGCCATTTTGGTTTTGGATGTACACATGGGATCTTTCTTTAGATCCATCAGGAGCTGAGAATCTAAGCCACACCCTCACACAAGGCAAATAGGCTGATTCAGACACATCCATTCCAAAGCAATTAAGCAAAGAGCCACAGGTAATGCCCATTCATTTCCATTTGGAAACTGTTTTCTTCAGGCTTCACAAAGTGGTGAACTGAGGAAAAGACCTTCCTGACATTCAGGGCAACAGAAGAATTGGTAAACAAAAGGCCCCAAGCAGGGTTTCTTCACTGAGACTTTCCTGGTCACACTGATATCTGAGTTTTCTTAGATGCTCGCCATTCCCTTCAGCTATTCAGTACATGGTCATGTCACAGAGCTTCAAGGTTGTACATATCTTAAACACAAAACCATGAGCCTATTCTGAAGAGTGGCGAGAATTCAGGAAGAAAACAGGAACTTAGGTAGATAGCAGGTGTTGCACATCAATAAGGCAAGCTGCAGTCCATTCATAAATAGGGCAGGATGAATGCTGGGAAGCTTTCTACTAGATAGGACATATTCATTGATGCATTCTCCTTTCTAATGTCTACAACCACGGACATAGTGGGATACACAGACATAGAAACACTCACCTTGTCAAACGACTTAGTAGAAGCAGTTCACTCCAAACAAAACAAACCATCTTTCATACCTATTCTCAGAACATGAGACAAAACCACAAACCCACACCCACACCACAAAGGCACCTCCTTCCCCCATGTAGGTCTGTGACTATCCGGAGTGTCCTCTGACTGGTGGGCCATACTATGTTCTCTGGAAATGGCCTGTTCTGTCTCAAATCTGGTCTCCTTAGCCAACTCTGTGAAGTTGTCAGGGGCCAGCGGTGAGCCACTGCCTGCTTTCTCAGGAAATGCCCCTATTCATAGCTTTCCTTGCATTTGTCCATCCTCACATCAGTAGGTTCCAAGAAAGACTGAGTCTGTCCTTGGTAAATCAAAATAAGTTTGACCACTGGGACTTGGACTGGGACTGGCTCTTTGTGCCTGGCTTCTTGGATTCCAAGTTCAGAGAGTTCCATCACCAAGGAAATTAGGTGAGGTCACTTCCTTTAGGAACGGAATGAGGTCACTGCCTTGGCAACAACTTTGTCCTAACAGTTGCTTCCAAGGTTCCCATGAGAAGGAGGCTGCCCCTACTTACTGTGACACTTTCACAAGTTACAGTGGTATGTCAACCATAGGCATGCAGGAGCAGCTCAACAAATGCCTGCTTTGGTCCATCTTCTATACATTAAGAAGAGAGTGGCTGATTCAGACACATCCCTTCATCCTGAGCAGGTTGTTTGCCATGGAAGACTTTTGCTGTCTCAGGTCCTTCATAGTTGCCTACATCTTCTCCAGGGATCATTTCTGCATGGACCTTTGAGTTTCTCAGCAGGTGGAAGATCCTCTATATTCCTGTATTTTAAGACCAACTCTGTCCCCACTTTTCTGTAAAATTAGATTGAGAGAACAGTGTATGGTTAGGTTTAATAACATGTTCGATTTGGTTTAGAAAGGAAACTACACGGTTGAGCAAACAGGGTCCTACCATTAGCAATAATATGAGGATTATAAATGGACCGGCCATGGCAGATAAAAGCATAGTTAACCAGGTTGACTATGTGAACAAAGAATCAAACCTCCCTTCTGGGGCCTCTGTCTCTCTTTGACGCTCTTCAAGTCGTTTTCTTAATTTACTCATAGATTCTTTTACAAATCCAGTATTGTCGGCATAAAAACAACATTCTTCCCTCAATGCAAGCAAAAAGGCAACTTTCTCTCATGAAGAGGAGGTCCAACACTCGCCTGCTCTGTAAAACAACTTCAGAGAGAGAGAGGTTAAAATTCCTGTAAAGCTGTGATGTCGGTTTTTAATGTCTTTAAGCTTTGGTCTATTTCTGCTTCTAATTGTGTCTTTGTTGTGTCTCATGGACTAGGGCAGTTGTTCCTATGCCCACCCCTTCAGCAATTATTATTCCTCATAGGATGGCCAAAGTGAGGGATACAGGTTCCCGGTGGAACCGGGTTGTATGCCCCCCTATTTGAACTTTAAATGAACCTACGTCATGATAGAGCACTCTGAAAAACATCTGCATCATTACATAATTAATCACATCTATTGACCATTTTAGGTAAACATAAATAATGTTACAGTGTATAGAATTATACTGTTTTAGGAATGGACAAGAAAATGCACCTAAGATAGCACCAAAGTGAGGAAAACATTCTTATTTGGTTGCATCCGGATTTAGAGGGCATTGCTTCTGTTGTAATCAATTAATCCCCTGAACCCCAAGTTTTGGTAGTTTTAGAATTTGTACCCAACATGTAAGGGAAGGGGCTCAGAAGTTCACAGTCTGCAGAAATTCACAAAAATTAGTTTTTGTTTCTGTTTTTTTTTTTCCTCTGTTCTGGGCAAGTTAACTTTTCAAGGACACCTTGGAAGGGGAGAGCTTTTTTGTCTCTTTTTTTTCTCCCTGCCAGCTGTCACCATGGAGACCAGTTGCTAACTTTTTTATCTTAGAAATGTAGGCATCTCGGTGAAGCCCCAGCTCAAGGCCAGAGGCCTTGTTCACATATTTTGTGAAAAACTGGAAAGGTAGTGTCTAGCTTAGGGGTGGTGATTTTTCCAGCCAGTGGCCAAGTAGAACAGGGCAACACGAAAAGTGGAAGTTTATGTACATTGAACTCTTTCAGAGGGACTCTTTTGCTGAAAGACCTAAAGTAAGCCTTGGTGAAGACTTCTGGAGAAGGTCATTTAAGACATTTCTGTGGACCTGGTACAGAGGGGGAAGACGGGGTTGTCGAGGCTGAGAGCAGCTCCGTGGATCTAAGAATGAGAAAAGAGAGATGTAAAAGAAAAATGGTAAAGGGGTTTGGGATTTTCCTAGAACAAAACTTGAGCATTAGAACAGGTAGAGCAGAGGGGAAGATGGGAGTAAATATTCCAAAAAGCCTTTGAGGGACTTTAAATTCTTAGAAACCTCTTTTCAGTGATGACAAAGCAACTTTAAATGCCATTTTCATTACATCGTGGATAGGGGTCTGAGGGCTCTTCTCAGCTGGTTTGAGCTTTGGGTTAGCTTGCTAGAGGACTTGGTGGGACCTAGTGCAGGCCCTGACAGGAAAAGAGAGGAGTGAGTGGGTGAAGGGGTACCTCGGTACCTGCTACCTCAGCAACGGGGCAATGTTCTGAGAACCAGCGGAGGTTTGGGTTTTTGATTTAGTAATTGGAGAGGAGAAATCAGGTTGCTAAGATGGGAGTGATAGCAGAGAGTCTAGAGCAGAAGGCTGAGGGTGAGGAACTATTGGAGAAGCATAGTACAGGATGTGAGCAAAAGAGGAAAAAGGATTCCACATAGGGAAATTTCCCCCTTTTGAGAACTTGCCGAAGTTAAAAATGTCACTCAGAATTTGAGGATCTAGAGAACCCTCTGGGGGCCATAGTATTTGGTTGTCTAATTGGTAATATGGCCAATGCTGTGTACTGAATTTGATGAGGAGTTTGGGTTCCACCAGGCAGCCCCTGTATGCTCACATTCCCTTGACTTACACAAGAAGTCGGCTTCTCCCCCACACAGCCGTGGCTGTTTGTGGCTTTGATAGTCCGCCAGGCAAACATAGTAATCTAGGCTAGCCAACCTGAATCTGTCTCGCGTGTCCCTGCATCCATAATGTTTGTTTCCATTATCTATGGTACAGAAGAGATTTAATGGAATTTTAGTGGGATCCTCTTCATCAGGGATATCTCAATAGGAACGACCTATACCGACCTGACAAATGTCTGGGTGGAGAGATGGCCACCAGGTCTCTATGGGGCCTGTATGCGAGATAGACCATACTTCTTGTCTAGTAGGATTTGTGATCAGCCATTGCTGCCCAACGGGGTGATGAGGGTTAGAACTACTGGTGGCCAAGGGGAGAGTCTATAGTCTTATCCACATAGCGAATACGCAATTTGAAATGGTTACCAGGATTTTCCAGTTTCCAACAAGAGTCTGGACACAGCGAAGGCTTCAGATGAGAGGCATGGATCCAAAAAGTGATTCCGTCTACTTTTACCGCTTTAGGTTTTATAAGTAGCACCTGGTATGTTCCTTTCCAGTGGGGTTCCAGGGATGACACCTGATGTTGTCTTATGTAGACGAAGTCTCTTACTTGATATTGATTTAGAGTCCCCTCCTCCCCTGGTTGGTAGGCAGTGGCCAGCTGTTTCCACAGGTATCGCTGAGTTCTTTCAATGACTTTAAGTCTGTCAAGCAAGGGGGTGTGGAAGTGATCATTAGGCCTTAGAGTTGGGGTTAGGTCCCTTACTGGATGATGGGAATCATAGAGAATTTCATAGGGGGTGAGGTTACACAAAGAAATAGAGGGAATATTTCTCGCATGAAACAGTGCATAAGGCAGGAGCATAATCCAATCTTTTATGCCGGGCTCTAAGCTTAATTTTGTTAAGGTCTCTTTAATGGTTCTATTTATTTTTTCTACCTGTCCTGAGCTCTGGGGTATATAAGCATAATGTAACTTAAAATTAATCCACAGGGTCCCAGTTAACACCTGACTTACCTGGGCCATGAACACCAGTCCATTATCAGACCCTATTACCTTAGGCAGACCGTATCTTGGAAAAATATCTTTCAGAATCTTCTTGAAAATCATTTGTGCAGTTTTTTTTTTTTTTTTTTTTTTTTTTTTTTTTTTTTGTGTGTGTGTGTGTGTGTATGTGTGGAAGGCTTCAGTCCATCCTGAAAATGTATCTACAAAGACTAGGAGGTATTTAAGTCCATACCTTGCTAGCTTAATTTCACTATTGTCCACTTCCCAAAATTGTCGTTTTCTGGTTCCTCATAGGTGCTTTCCTCTAGGAAACTGGAAGGGTAAGCATTAACCAATTGACGGACTCGAAAGGCTTTTGTTACCCGTTCAGTTATTTTCTTTCGCTGTGAGTCGGTTAGTGGAAAACTCTGATCTTAATCCTACAGGAATGCCTGCAGTTTCATTGAACCAAGGTGAGTGAGTTGGTGTACATTTTTAACGTAGTGTAGGGCTTTCTGTAATTGCAGCCTGAGCTCAGTGAAGTTGAGGTGTTCAGTGTCAGTGTCCATAGATATTATAAAAAACTTCCTGGTGATAAGGGGTCCATTGGAATTGGTCATCTCCCTCTAACACCGGGTATAAAGGAGCAGCTAAAAACGCAAACCCAGGTATCCATAACCTGCAAAAGCCAGCAGTCCCAAGAAACTCTCTGAGTTGTCTCCTGTTAGATGGGGGTGGTATCTAGGCAATGGTTTGTTTTCTGGGCTCAGTGAGCCATCGTTTACTGCCCCTAAGGAAACAGCCCAGGAAGATTACTTCATGCCAGCAAATTTGGGCCTTTTTGCCCGAAACTCTATACCCGAGTTGAGCAAGCTCATATAATAGTGCTTGGGTCCCAGACTCACAGTTTTCCTTGGTGTTGGCTGCCAGTAGCAGGTCATTCACGTATTGAAGCTGGGTGACTTTGGGGTGCGTAGTTCTGAAATTGCTGAGATCTCTGTGGAGGGCTTCATCAAAGAGAGTGGGGTAGTTTTTGAACCCCAGTGGGAGTATAGTCCAAGTTAGTTGACCAGACGTTCAGGTTTCTGGGTCTACCCACCCGAAAGCAAACAGCAAATGACTATGCAGAGGCAAGCAAAAGAAAGCATCTTTTAAGTCCAGAACAGTATACCATTTCTGCTCAGGGTTCAGAGTGCTAAGCAGATTGTACGGATTAGGTACCGTGGGGTGAATGTCCTGCACTCTGTTGTTGATCTCTCTTAGGTATTTAACAGGGCGATTGTCCCGGTTCCTGCCTTTTTTTTCTAGTAGCAGGGGAGTGTTCATGGCCAATTGACAGGGCCTTAGGACGCCTAAGGTCAGATATTTCTGAATATGGGGCCTTATCTCATCTTTAGCTTTTTTTGCTTAGAGGATATTATTTGACATTAATTGGGGAGGCTGAGGTTTTTAACTCCACTGTTATTGGAGGTTGTTTCACGGCCAGGCCTAACCCAGCAGTTTTTGCCCAGGCATCTGCGTAATCTGTTATCCATTTCTGGCGTAGCTTGCCTGTTTGATCAGTCTTGGGGGGTGTGAAGAGTGGATGTTCATCTTCTACTAATTTAGTTAAAACCGTGACTATAGGAGTTTATACTAAAGGATTTAGAAATTTCATTTGGTAGCCTTCAGGTTTAAAAGTTATTTAGGCCAAGAGCTTGGTGAGCAGATCTCTGCCCATCAATGGGTCCAGGCATTCCTGGATTACTAGGAAGGAGTGATGGATTTTTCCTTTACCTAGGTCCATGGTCCTCTTAGTAGTCTAAGCCCGATATTTACTGCCATTAGCCCTTTGAACTACAGACCTTTTATTTGATAGAGGGCCCAATGGGGCCTTAAGGGCTTCGTATACTGCTCCTGTATTCATTTCAAAGTTTACTGGGGTCCGCTACACTTCAAAAGTTACCCTGAGCTAGGGGAAGTGATCTGAGCCCCAACTTTCTTAGTCATGCACCAGAGTCACAATGGCTGGCTTGCGTGGCTGTCTCTTTATAGGGCACTTTTTGGCCCAGTGTCCTTTTTTTTTTACAGTAGGCACATTGATCTGAGGCCAGGGGTGGCCTCTGGCATGGCCCCAGGTAACCCTTACTGTCACCTTACGTCTTAATTTCTGGCCTCTTTCTTGTTGTGACAAGGATCTTGGTCAATCCCTTAGTCTGTATTTTGCTTCTCTCATCCTTCCTTTGCTCCCTTTCTTTTTCCCTGTTTCTCTCTTATAGTATACTTTCTCAGCTTCTCTGACTAAATCTCTCTTTTAAATTTTTAAAATATCCATGGCAGCTTGCCCAATTAAGGCCATTGTTACAGATGAATTTTGATCCGCTGCCTGAGGATCAAAAGGAGTATATCTTTTATATGCCTCCATAATTCTTTCTAGAAACAAAGAGGGAGATTCATCAGGCCTTTGAATAATTTCTCTTACCATGGCCAAATTAGTTGGTCACATAGCAGCCCCTTGGAGACCTGCTATTAGAGCCAGGCAATAATTGGACAGATGCTCTTTATCTTCAAAGGTGTTGGGGTTCCAGTTGGGTTGGTTTAAGGGTAAGCTGGCTTTGATTATGTTGGGAAGTTGTGTTGGTCGCCAATCAGGTCCGAGGATATTTTTTTTTTTTTAGCTTCTTGGAGGTTTTTCTCTTATTCCTCTGTCATAAAGAAAGTCCCTAGGAGTTGTTGGCAGTTATCCCAAGTAGGCAGGTGTAAAAACGTTGGCGAGTTCTCTGAGTTCTTTTAGCCGGGCCAGCTTCCTCCAGGGAAGGAGGGGCTCTGTGTGCCACGGGACTGTCATCTGGATGGTGCTGGGCCATCCTAGCTTCTTTGAATGGTGGAGAGGCTGAGTCAGCAGCAGGGGAATCACTTAGAGGGTGTTGGCAGTTGGGGGATGAAGGCAGAGGATAAGGAGGGGGAGGAGAGTCCAGTAGAGTCTTGAGACTCAGGGAGAACAGAGGGTGCAGGAGGAGGAGCAGAGAGTTAAAGAGATAGAATCATGGGGGAAGGAGTAGGAGTCCGTGCAGGGACAAGGAAAGGCTTCACCCTTGGAGGAGGAGATTTGCAGAGTTCCTGACAAGTTAAGATATATGGCTGTTGATCTGGACGTCTACGTGGCCCTGGCTAAAAGACAATATCTCGAACTTTTCAAATTAGTGCGAAGTAGAAAGATCCTTCTAGGGGCCATCTGACTACAAAGTTGGGTCATTCTGAGATACAGAATCTGCAAGATCCGGCGTTTTACTGAAAAAGAAAGATTCTGAGCCCTTAAGCAGACTTTGGTCTAGTGATCAAGGGTCATGAACAGAGGCATTGAAGTGCTCTGCCCCATAATGAAATATACACAGACAATAAAAGCAATGACACAAGACACAGACAAGACAAGACAATAAAGACAGGCAATGGACGTCCAATACTGAGACCATGACTGAGTAGCCGGCAAAACATGATGGGCTGGCAATACCGAATCCGAAACAAAATATCACTGAATAAAGGAGACTATTGTTCCTCGATTTCATGAGTTCATCCCCCAGGGACATGGCCTGTGGCTCTGTTACATGTGTGTCAGCCACCATGGGAGAGAGCTCACGCTCTTTACCAATAGCCATTTTGTGAAACCCTAACCTGAATCCTGAAACCAGAAAGAGGGGCCTTATTTACCCCCAGAGGAGCCCGTTGGGGGTCTTTCATCTGCGGCTGCCGGATCTCACTGGGGCCACCAGATGTAAAGATCGGGCGAGGGTGGGTGGAAGAGACCACCAAGAGACTGTCTCATGCAACAGCAAAGGCTTTATTGGGAGTCCGGCATGCAAGGGCTCAGAGCTCACTTGAATAGAGCAGAGAGCCCTGAGAACAGCTGAAGAAGTGCTTATATATTTTCCTTGGAGAGGGCAGGAAGGAAAGTTTATTGATGGGTAAGTGCGAGTGGGCGGTTTGCGTGCAACTGGTTGACCGAGTACATTCTGCAGTTTGGCAGTTGGGGACAGCACATTCTGGGAACAAGAATAGCAAACAGTTCTCAAGATTTCAACAGTGTTTTGTTAAGCATACAGAAAATCAAGAAGTGACAAGTACCTATTTTATTAACCTTTCAATATAAGTATGAAAACAGAAATCTAGGTAAGATTTGAAGCCCAGAAGTTCATTGGGCCCTTGATTGGTATACTTAGCATTGAATTACATTCTGTAGTGATGTCCCAGAAATATGGATATACAATGGCATAGGACCTTATACCTTCTCGGAGGTCAATTCCAAAACACAGACTCTAAGGGGAATCACACCGAAGTTCAAGCCAAGGTGGACCCAATTATCTCTTCCAACCGCCACACAAATGACCACAATTAAAACCAAAACACTCCCATATGGCACTCATCTTCTTCCATATAGACACTCACCATAACTTCTGGCAAGAGGATTCCATGAGAGGTGCAGCACAAGACAGTGTCCCAAATAAGCTCCCTTTCCCCTCATTTGCCAGTAGTCAGGGTGGCCTGGACACCCTCCCTGTGAACCAGGAGTTATCAAATATGTCTGCCATTAATACAGCTCTATTCTCCAATTTGAGGCCTACTGACTGTGGGGTTTAGATTCTTTATTTGAATTGGATTCATAAGAAAACCCAAGAACCTATGGGCTAGCATCTGCAGGGCTTTGAAGAACTCATTTGACTCAAAGGATCCCTATTCTCACTTGATGTAGGTAAGGAACCTTACAGAAGAATGTGAGGCACTTCATCCACAGTGACTGATTTTTGACCATTTTGATTTTGGATCCACACATGGGATCGTTCTTTAGATCCATCAGGTGCTGAGAATCTAAGCCACAGGCTCACACAGGACCAAGAGGCTGATTCAGACACATCCCTTTACAAAGCAATTAAGCAAAGAGCCACAGGTGGTGCCCATTCATTTCCGTTTGAAAACTGTTTTCTTCAGGATTCACAAAGGCGTGGCCTCAGGCAAAGAACTTTCTGCCATTCAGGGCAACAGAAAAATAGGCAATCAAAAGGCCCATTGCAGGGGTTCTCCACTGAGACTTTCCTGGTCACATCGATATCTGAGTTTTCTGAGATGCTTGCCAATCCCTTCAGCTATCCAGTACATGTCCATGTCACAGTGCTTGGAGGTGGTACATATCGTGGACTCAAAAGCATGAGCCTATTTTGGAGAGTGGCTAGATTTCAGGAAGAAAACAGGAACTTAGGAAGATAGCAGGAGTTGCCCATCGATATGGCAAGCCCTAGTGCATTCATAAATTGGGCAGGATGAATGCTGGGAAACTTTCTACTAGACAGGAAACATCCATTGATGCATTCTCTTTTTCTAATGTCTACAACCACGGACACAGTGGGATACACAGACATAGAAACACTCGCCTTGTCAAACAACTTACTAGAAACAGTTCACTCCAAACCAAACAAACTGACTTTCCTACCTCTTCTCAGAACATGGGGCAAAACCACAAACACACATCCACACCCAAAAAGGCACCTCCTTCCCCCAAATAGGTCTCTCACTATCCGGAGTGTCCTCTGACTGCTGGGCCATACTATGTTCCCCAGATATGGCCTATCCTGTCTCAGATCTGGTCTCCATATCCAACTATGTGAAGTGGTCAGGAGCCAGCTGTGAGCCACTACCTGCTTTTTTAGGAAAGGCCCCTCTTCAGAGTACTCCTGGCATTTGGCCATCCTCACATCAGTAGGTACCAAGAAAGACTGACTCTGTCCTTGTTAAATTGAAGCAAGTGAGACCACTAGGACTGGGACTGGGACTGACTCTGTGTGCCTGGCTTCCTGCATCCCAAGTTCAGAGAGTTCCATTACCAAGGAAGTGAGGTGAGGTTGCATCCTTCAGGAACTGAATGAGGTCACTGCCTTGGCAACCACTTTTTCCAAACAGTTGCTTTCAAGCGTACCATGAGAAGGAGGCTTACCCTACTTTCTGTGGCACTTTCACAAATTAGAATGGTATATCAACCATAGGCACCAAGAAACAGCTCTCCACACAGGCCTGATTTGGTCCATCTTCTCTATATTAGGAAGAGAGCCTTTAGTCCGGGGAGCACTGCAGTGAACCTTTGCACTAAAACTATTAGCAAGCACCTGGTGGAGGAGTCTTCCATAGGTAAGTGGGGCTTTTATAACATCTGATATCCGGTTAAGGGAGATCTCTTCTGATGACAGAGATGTGGCCTGGGGAGGCTCACATATACTCCTTTCCAGGAGATTAACCAGAATCGTTCTGTCCTCTGTTCTGTAGGGAATTCCTCTGGAACTGTAGAGAGGGGCCGACGGGCACGCATGCACTCCTACCCTGGAGCTATAGCAAGATGTTGCACTGTTCCACTGTTTTTCTGTTTAGGCGCATGGTTTCTGTTTTTTGTGTTTTGTTTTGTGTTCTATTTTTTTGATTGTTTGTTTGTTTTTGTTCATTTTGTTGTGTGATTTCAGTGGTAAAAACTTAAGGATTTTGGACGTAAAAATAGGTAATAAAGAGAGTAAGCCTGACACCCCTTTGGACTGTGTTTTAGGGAACTGCGATGAACTTTACTCGCCTTTGTTAAGCAGGATGATAGAAGCTCCTAGCTGGCTGCCTGGAGCACACCCATTGCAGAGGGCAATGCTTGCTGGGGACCTAAGAACTGAGCATCTCCCAGGTTAACAAGTGAAACTCCTTTAAAACCCCTTGTCACTCCAGATCAAGAGAGTCACAACCTTTGGCAGAGTCCCCTGTGTTTCTCCTTTGTTCGCAAAGCAATAAACCTCCCTTTTTCTTTTTCTCAAAACTCAGTCCTCATTATTAAATTGGTATTAATTGGGGTCAAGTTGAGGAATCGAACTTTAATTTACAAATTTGGTACCCGCCCTCCACCCCGGAACTTTGTGAGAGCTGTCTACTGAAATATTAGGAGATGAGGCATGCTTGGTGTGGAACTGAACAAGAGGAGCTAATCCTGTAAGTAAAAGGAGGGACTGAGGGACTCCCAGCAGCTGCCAAAGCCCTGTTGATTCAGGGAATTACCTCCTTCCTCCCCGCACTGTAAGAATTATGCCACCTCTGTCTTGTTAAAAAAGAGAAATAGAAAAAGGGGACACTAAATGCAGTGAAGTCACCATGGAGACACTTTATTTTACATTTCAGGTTTCCCCTCTGTTAAAACATGTGGTCCCCCCCCTGTGGATATCTATGGTGCACACTGGTGTAGGAGATTTTTCTCTTATCTGCTCTGGTTTAAACGGTTCTCTCTGACAGCCATAGTCTGAACCTCCTTTCTGTATGTCTTGTGTCTTTGTATCTGGCCCTTTAAGACATGTGCAATAATGTGTTGATATTATAAATTGTTTCTTGGGAATGATCTTAGCTGAATGTGTGTCTAAATGATGATGTTTTATTTTAACAATCTGGTATCTGAATGGGTTTTTGAAGCATTGCAGAATCTTGCAGTTAAAAGTCCGGTTTAGGTAATTGTTTAGTTTATGATTTCAGATAATTCATGCCAGAGAACTTAAATACTTAGTATGGAAAACTGAAGAACTCTACTTCCAAGTTGGCAAGTAAATTCCCAATCATACAGTCTTTTTTTCACCAATTTTGAATTGGATAGCCTCGGAAAATGTCACTGTGTGTACCACTGCATTAATTTGGACAAGGATAGTAAATCATAGAATGGTATCTGTTGACAAAACAAGATGTAAAGATATAAAATTTTGTGAATTGTATCTTAAATTTGTATCATAATTTTCAACATCCGAACCTCAAAATTATGGTTAAAATGCCTTAGGCCTGAGGTGTCTGCTCAGAATAGCAGTTTTTCCTGCTCCTTCCAGACCTCAGCCATGATTTATATTGAAATGTAAATGAAAGAAGCCTGAAAGCTTAGTAGGAGACTGATTTGAGGCCTAAGGGAAAAAAAAGGTAAATTGTATGGTATTTACTAATTACTAGCCAGTCACTTTTTCTAGGACTCTTTTTTTTTTCCTTAGATACTTTTTTCTTTTGAGCTCATGATTTTGAGCATACAGACCTAGGTTAATGTTTTTCAGATCAGTTCTATCTTTGACCAACTGTAGACTTTTTGAAACATTGCAATGGAGATTTCACCTGAGAAAAGCTACAAGGCCTTTACTATTATTATGTGTGCACACTTTTGTTATGTGTTGTATGTCTACATATACATATGTCCGAATATCATATATATGATACACAAATTAACATATACAAGGAGCGCTCATAAAAAAGCGCTCATTAAAACAAATTTAAATAGGAGATCCAAAGATCTTTAATTCACGTGATTTAAATGTTTCAATTTAAATTGGATAAACAGATAAAAATCAATGTCTTTAAATTTAAGCTTAAAATTTTTTTAGGTGTTCAAAAATCTAATAAAATATTAATATCTACAAAATGTCTAATATGCCTTGGTTCTAGGACCTTTCCTTCAACATAAAAATGGTTTACACTGTCAATACATTTCTCTAGTATTTTGATAAATAAGTAAAGTAAATTTGATATGGGATTGCTCATTCATGAGTACTTTTCTTAGATATCTGATTGATTTACAAGGTCTGAATAAGTTCTTATTAAAGTCTGTATAAGAATATAAAAATAAGTCATGTGTTAATGAGACAAAAATTTCTTAAAACATAAGTTTACCCATAACGTTGTATTTATTAAGTTTTATTTTCTCCAGAGCAAGCAACCATAAAAATTAAACAACTGATTAAATAAGAACTGTTATTTTAGAGCACTGTACTGCCATTGCTTTAAAAGCTAAACTTGGTTAATGTAGAAACATCAATGTAATTGTGATGCTATCAATGTTTTCATATCTTATAGGTATGCAAGTCTGTAAGGTAGAAACTTTAAAAGAGCATTATATCAAGCTGGTGCTCTGAAGTTGTATGGTAAAAAATATATTGGGGATTTATTTACCTGTTATCAATAAGATATGTAAACTTTTATGTTACTTTTTACATTGGGGAACAATTTAAATGTATTTTTTAGTTAATGAGAGCCTAATCGATGTAAAGGTTAAAAACTTTCAGCCTTTCTTTAATTCATGTTTTAAATGTGATATCATGGTGTTAGCTAATGTTCATGTGACCTCAAACAATTTATGTAAACTTTGTCAAATGATATTTAAAAATAAGGATTAGCTTTAGAACTAAAATACTTAAGATTTATAAAGAGCCCTGCCTTAGCTGAGATAAGGCTCTGTGTCCCATCTTACTACATGTGAGAATGACTACGAAACCAGTAGGTTAGATAATATTTCTTTAAAGTTATGTTAAAAAGTTGGTTTTTTTTAAGGTCAATATTCCTAGGATCTCAAACAGGGGATATAATGTATAACTCAGCCAAAAAAATCAGGGTAGCTGTTACACAAGCTAAGTATTTTTTCTTTTGTTAATTTTATTTTGAAATTTTCTTATAAGTGATCTAAAGATTCTCTGTTACCGTTTTACAAACGTGTTGCTTTAAGAACACAACATGGGTTTATTCAATATAATAAGTCATTACTTACAATACAGACAGAATAATACAGATAACAATTAATAAAAAGATAATTATATAGTTATAGACATTAAAGCCCAGTACTCTTAATATAAGGCTGTTAAAATTTATTTGCTGGATGTTTAAGATTAGGATTTAAAATTAAAGTTAAATGAAAAGAGCCAAGAAAACCAATATTTGGCTTTTGCCCTATGAGTCAGTCTGAATCCAGGGAACAGGGGACTTCTCTAAAGAGCTTTGAAACTCTGAGCCACATAACCTCCTCCTGATCAGGGAGATTAATGAGACCACTGGAGAACAGAAAGCCAATCAGTGTATTTGTTACGAAGAGGAGAGTCATCAAAGAAAGGAGACATCCCTGATGCTTCCGAGGGAAGCCAAATGGTCAAGCAAGATCTGGACCCACCTAGCGCAAATGGCACTAGCAGAACTGAGAATCTGCTCTCAAGTTTCCCCAGAATTGACTCCCATAAAAGGTCAGCTGACTGTTAACAATAGATGGAAACAAAAGTCAGTTTGACTGCTTCATCTTAAACACTTAGCAAAGACAGTTAAGAACAAAATACATCCATTCCTGGGCATTTTAAATTATAATTATAATAATAATAATAATAATAATATAATGTTAAGGTATGCACTTTATGTTTGCCTCCCAAAATAAGTAAGACTGGTGGCTACAAAGAAGAATTCTCAGACAGGAATGCCTGATACTTATAAAAAGAGACTATCAAGAAGACCTGCCACAGGGAGAAGTTTTCAGTTTAAGGCCTACAGATATTCCTAACCTACACAGGTTGGCTTGGTGTTTGCTAGTACAATTATCCAGCTCTGAGTAACAGAATTAAAGGTTTCTCAAAGAGACACAGAGGTCATACTAGTAACAGGATTTTACAAGATCAGATGACATTAAATTATTAAACTGTATCTTATGGGGAGGGACAAGTGTAACAGTAAAAGTTAAATATTAAATTGACAGTCCTGATAACTGGGGATATTAAAGACTGGTGAGGGAACTTCTATACAGTGACATGTTCCAGGTGCTGCAACATTTATTCAGTACTCATGGTTTTTGTTTCTCTCATAGAAGAACCCATCCCCAGATGACTTTACAACCTGTTCTTCCCCAATCAGACTTCAAACCGAACTGACTTCTAAAAGGCAACTCATGTCCCTCAACTGACTTCTAAAAGGCAACTCATGTCCCTCATCCCATGCCCACTCACGTCACCCTGTCTCAGGTCAGAAGAAAAAAAAATGTGTGACACCACTCTTCTTATAACAATGGAGAGAAAGATAAATAGACTATCAATATAAGTAATTAATTAAGTCAGGTAAAATCAGGGAGATCGGTTTTGGGTGAGTTCTAAAAATTTGGACACTCTTACCTGAGGGATTAAAATTTCCTCAGTGCTCTTCCCGTAATCTATCAAAGATTTGAAAGGGACACAAAGAAAAGGCGGGAATGATAGACCCAACCTGATCTTTAATTTAAATTGGGAGCCATCTTGCCAAAAAGCGATGAAAAGATAATTTTGGCTTTACCATAAATTACTTCAAATTCTAAACCTGCTTGGAATGCCTGCCCACGCCTTGAACTCACCCATGCCCGGCTCTCTGACCAGATAGCAGCCCTCTCTGAAACTTTAGTGACACATCATAAATATTTGCCTTCTCTGGCCAGACAACAACCCTCTCTGAGGCTCTAATGGTCTTCATGAACTCTGATGTAGGGACAGCAAAAAAAATGTAGACTGCCATTAGTGTGATGTTTGTCAGAGTTCTGTTATCTGTAAACCCCCTTTTGTGTAATTTTCTGGGCTATTAAGCTGCCTGTAGGAAAGCTAAAGGTTCTCCAGTGCCACCTGGTTAAGGGAATTTCAAAGATTTCATTGTATTTATCTAGCCATTTTTCATGGATGAAGTTGGAGGCACTGTGGGTTTCAGTTCATTCAGGAAATATTAAATGGTGAGGAAGCTGTTTTCAATGAATTCTCTGGAGAAATCTCACAGGCAAGTCTTCCCATAGAGTGGTCAAAAGGTCACATGAAGCCAGGCCCATTGAGGTCTTTAATGTGACGTCCATGGGTGTTCTGACTGTCAACTATGGCTGCCAAATCTTTCAGAATAAAATCATGTGATATTCTAGCTGATATTCCGAGGCTCTGTGGAAAGCCACCCTTGTATTTGATCTCAGTTTCCAAGGGAGAATCCCATGCGTGGCCTCCTAAAATCTGAACACAGTTTATGGCAATATTTCTCTGAGATCAGTTCGAGAACTCAGACTATAAGTGGAATCACACCAGAGTTCAAGCCCAGATAGACCCAGTCATCACTTCCAACCACCAAACAAATGACCACAATTAAAACCAAAGCACTCCCACAAGACCCTCATCTTCTTCCATATAGACACTCATCATAACCTGTGGCTGGAGGTTTCCATGAGGGGCTCAGCCCAAGACAGTGTACAAAATAACCTCCCTTGCCCGTCATTTGCCTAAAGTCAGGGTTGCCTGAACACCCTTTCTGAGAACCAGGAGTTATCAAATGAGCCTGCCGTAAATACTGCTCTGATTCTCCAATTTGAGGCCTACTGACTCTCGGGTATAGATTCTTTATGTGAATTGGAATCATGAGAAAACCCAAGCACCTATGGGCTGTCCTCTGCAGGGTTTGAAGAACTCATTTGACAAAAAGGATCCCTATTTTCACTTGATGGAGATCAGTAATCTTACAGAGGAAGGCGAGAGACTTCGTCCACAATGACTGCTTTTTTGGCCATTTTGGTTTTGGAAGCACACATGTAATTGTTCGTTAGATGCATCAGGTGCTGAAAATCTATTGAACAACCTCAAACATGGCCAAGAGTCTGATGCAGACACATCCCTTTCCAAAGCAATTAAGCAAAGATCTACAGGTGATGCCCATTAATTTCCATTGAAAACCGTTTTCTTCAGGCTTCAAAAAGGGGTGGCCTGAGGCAAAGACCTTTCTGACATTCAGGGCAACAGAACAATAGGTAAGCAAATGGCCCAAGGCAGGGTTTCTAAAATGATATCTGAGTTTTCTGAGATGATCCCATTCCCTTCAGCTATCCAGTACATAGCCATGTCACAGAGCTTGGAGGTGGTTCATGTCTTGGAAACAAAACCATGAGCCTATTCTGGAGAGTGGTCAGAATTCAAGAAGAAAACAGGAATTTAGGAAGACAGTGGTTGTTGCCCATCCATTAGGCAAGACAAAATCCATTCATAAATTGGGCAGGATGAATGTTGTGAAGCTTTCTTCTATTCAGGACACATCCATTGATGCATTCTCTTTTCTAATGTCTACAACCACGGACACAGTAGGATAAACAGACATAGAAACACTCACATTGTCAAAAGACTTACTAGAAACAGTCCACTCCAATCCTAACAAACCGACTTTCCTACCTATTCTCAGAATATGAGACAAAACCACAAACTCACACCCACACCCAAAAAGTCACCTCCTTCCCCCAAGTAGGTCTATGACTATCCAGAGTGTCCTCTGACTGATGGGCCATAGTATGTTACTCCAAAATGGACTGTCCTATGTCAGATGTGGACTCCTTGGCCAACACTGTGAAGTTGTAACGTGCCAGTGGTGAGACACTACCTGCTTACTCAGGAAAGGCCCCTCTTCAGACCTTCCTGGCATTTGGCCATCCTCACATTAGTAGTTACCAAGAAAGACTGATTCTGTCCTTGGTAAATCCAAACATGTGAGGCCACTGGGACTGCCTCTGGGTGCCTGTCTTCCTGGATCCCTAATTCAGAGAGTTCCATCACCAAGAAAGTGATGTAGGTCACTTCCTTCAGGAACTGAATGAGGTCACTGCCTTGGCAACCACTTTCCCCTAATAGTTGCTTCCAAGTGTCCCAATTGATGGAGGCTGCCCCTACTTCCTGTGACACTTTCACAAGTTTGAATGGTATATCAAACATAGGCACCCGGGAACAGCTCTCCACACAGGCCTGGTATTGTCCATCTTCTCTACATTAAAAAAAGAGAGACTGCTTCAGACACACCCCTTCATCCTGACCAGGTTGTTTGTCGTGGAAGATGACTTTTGCTCTCTCAGGTCCTTCATAGCTTCCTATAGCTTCCCCAGGGTTCATTTCTGCATGGACCTTTTCATTTCTCAGCAGGTGGAAGATTTCTTACATTCCTGTATTGTAAGACCAACTCTGTCCCTGCTTTTCTGTAAAGTTAGATTGAGGGAACAGAGTATGGTTAGGGTTAATAACATGTTTGATTTGGCTTAGGAATCATTCTGCTGGATGAATAATGTTATTGGGAACCTGCAATATTTATTAGAATATATAGAGGGGAAATATATTTATGAAAACAGAAATCTAGGTAAGATTTGAAGCCCAGAAGGGCTTTGGATCCTTGATTGGGATACTTAGGTTTGAATTATGTTCTGCACATGTGTCTCAGATAAATGTATACACAATGGCATAGGACCATGTACCTTGGATGATTGAATGTCAAAGAGAACATCCAGTCAAAAAAGGATAGTTGGTAGGATTAGGAAGATAGTTGGTAGGATTAGGAAAAAGAGTGAGTATATGATTTGGACAAAAAGTTCTTTAGCAATAGGGTTTTGGGTAGAGAGAAAATGTAAATGTCAGCACATGTGAAGAGTCAGTCACAATGATGAACTGGGGAAAATATGTAGGAAAGCAGATATCAATAGAGACATTAGAAAATCAGCAAATGATAAAGTGATTGATAGGATTAGACATTTTCGACGGGCTTGAGTTTGAATAAATAATCTTAGGAAGAAACAAATATGTAGTCACCAATAGGATTGACATTTGAGAGCATTAGGCAACCTGGACATGGGTGATTTTCATAATCCATACTCATATTCCATTTAGGCTTTGGTACAGTCGTAAGTGTGACTTTGCATTTTGTGGCCAGAATATTACTGTGATAAAATGTATATGTAGATCAGGTGACATGAGTATTTGTTGCACCATTTCTGAGAGCAATATTTTGAAGAGATATAAATTAGTATTGGTGGCACAAATAGGTGTACAATGTGTGTATGAATATAGAGAGAATGCATGAATAGACCATACTGTGAATAAATAATATAACTGTTTCCAAATTTAGAAATTGGAATAAATTGATATCCCAAGATACACAGGAAATCTTATATTGATATACATACATTCATTACAACCAGTTATATATCTAATGGTAATATTAGGGTTGTAGTTTATCATAAAATGTGTGTGAGTTTTGCTTCAAAATTGATTATGGAAATCGAAAATAATGTGTTTGGAAAGAAGTCTCATGAAATAACCAGTCAAAAACAAGGAGGAATACATGTGTTCTGAAGCAGGAAGTGATTGAATGTGTTACAAATGTCTTTCAATTTGTGAACTTGTGGATGAAATGTATATTCTACGATGTATAAAAACTGAAGAAATAGTAATGTACCAGTGTAGAATTAAAATGAACATCAAAATACACATCATGTCCCATAGAAACCTACTTTCATTGATGTTAAATTGGGTCAGTTACTGTAGAAATATAAGGCTTTGTTTGCACCATTCACTGAAGTGAGTTTTCAGTACTAGGAAACAAATATGTATTTCAGGTGGATGAATATTTCTAAAAACAATCTTATGAAAAGTTGATTATAAAAGCACATACATGAACATCAGTGAATTATTTAGGGAGTGTATAATAAGACACATATATTTCATATTTTGAAAATATATATATCACACAGATACATTAGAAAGTAGCAATATATATGCCAATCAAAATTCATCATGAAATATATATCATTCACAGATCCAAAAATATTAATTTTACTGAACATGGATTTATGTATAATGTTTTTCAACTAAGAAGCTCACTCATAGTTTGAATTTTCAGTTCCAAAAACATTTAGGAGGAGTCATCTCTTCTCATACTTTGTATCTCCCAAGTTAGCCACCTCACAAAAATGTACGTGTGATACCAGGTAGGATTTTATATGTGCATATAAAAATACATGTGCTGAATTGGCTACAGAAAAAGGGAGACAGAAATTCACATATGTGTTAACTTTAAAAACACATGGAGAACTATTTCAACAAAAAATTAACAAGATTTATAACTCTTACCCTATATCATGCAAAAGGCAAGACCAACTATACGCCATGCCTCCTCTCAACCGCTTGTATTTCTATTCTGTTTGGGTTATTTTTCTCCATCATATTAGGATTAGTAGTCAGAGTCTAGTAGGGTATGTGTTAGTGTCAGGGATTCAGTATTTTGAATGGAAAATTGAAAAATGAATCCAATGTGTATGTAAATATGTGCTACACCAAAATCTTCCCACTCTCATCCAGAACAATGCCTTGACAACACCTACGGCACAAGTATGACACAATCAGAGGAGAAAAGTTAGAAAATCCGTGAATACATATCTAGAATGGAATATGATCAGAAGTTCACAACCTTGGAAGTGGTAGAGGAGTTTCCAAAAGTAAGGGACAGGGTAAACCCTCCAAAAACTTGAAGGTCTGCTGGCCTAGAGACTTCTTGAGAAACTGCCTGTGAGGTTGGGCACTTGAAATATATGTTGTTGTCAGGAGCTTTAGCTTCCTTTCTAGTGAGACCATAAAAGCTGGGTCTGCATCAATGTGACCTGGAGGACATGGTTTCTTATTTTCCAATGAACATGAGACAGCAGTGCTGAATTTTCCATTGTAGGTAAACTGTGGCCCCTGGGGGCTGAATGTCTCCCTGTGTGGACGTTGAATCCATATAGTCATCCTCTATTTTCATGGTGTTTCTTGCTGCTGCACTGGGAGTTTGGTATTTGCTTCATGAAATACAAGGATTTCAACGGGGACACAGTGCAGGAGGGATTTCTGTCACGTGTGGTGGGTCAGGGTCTGCAGGAGAATACAAGAACCAGGCCTCTATCCCACATAGCTTGCCCCCTTGACCATAGCAACCTGATTCTGAACAATGTCCTGAAACCTCTCTATGTAACAAGGTGCCTTTACATATAAGGGTCTGCTGGCTTCACCATGTCAGTCACAAGCCATTTGGAATCCAATGAAAGATATACATGGCCCCACCACAGATGTTTTATCACACACCTGCCCACCATTGCTCTAGGCCCACTACTCAGCAGGATCCAACTTTCTGGCATCTCTGTTAAACACCATTTTCATGAAAACCAGTCAATCAAGGCACTGTCTGGTATACTCATTGTTGGGAAAAGTATAAACGGCAGCCATACCCCAGAGAAAAACCCCAACATGGTGCCTAAGGACTTCTTCTTCCTACCTTCTTTTTTCTGCAGTGGTGCCAAATGTTCCCACCCGTGTGAACTCTCCCGCTGGCGCCAATTTGAAATCTCGCTGGTGGGGAACCTTAGCCCCAATAAGAACTAATTCCTGGGCTCCAGAGCTGATATCTGAAAGAACTAACCAATAAAAGGTTTGCCTGCCATTTATCTAAGCCCTTCCATCTTCCCCTTAGTTCTATATAAGCACACAGCTTTTTGCAATAAAATTGGAATTCTCCCAGCGAAGTGCCTTTGCGTGGGAAGTTCTTTCATTCTGGTGCCCCATGTGAGGATACGGGTGAGCTCTTTCTAACCCTGCTCCCCCGGAGACACTCCGCCATGGTCCGCTCTTTTCAGACACCGGCTTCCTGCACCCACCACAGATCTGATATATGTAAGCCTCCCCTGACCCTGGCTCTGCAACTCCCTTCGGGCTACCACTGGTTTTGTGACCTTGATCTTCCGGCACACTCTCGACGCCCTGTAGGGGGCAGGAAATTCCTGCCACTAAGACCTTTACTGGTCGCAGTGGACCCTCTGGTGATCCATTTTCCTTTGGGGCGTGAGGCTTCTGAGTTTACACAAGAGGCTCTGTGGTTTTTTCTCCTCTGCTGCCGCTGCTGCTGCTGGCTAGAGTTGCTGTTTGCTGCAGGGCTGCTGTGTCTGGCTGAAGCTGCCTCTCTGCTCGGGGAAAACTGAACTCCCGTCCTGGAACTGCATTCTGCCGGAACCGGAGTTCTGTTTTCATTACTGACTTTTTCCGCTGCGTTCAAAACCTTTCCTGATGTCAGGTTGCCCGTGGCTCCGAACCCATTGGGTCTCACAGATCGCACTTCACTGGTGACGCCCAGGTAGTGCCTTTCCTCATGACGGCTGGTCATTTTGGGGACGCCCACCTGACCCCCGTTCGCCCTGAGCTTCCTGAAATCCGTTCCAGCCCGGGTTTTCTCTTTGTCTCTATCGCTTACTCTTATTCTCTCTCTCTCTCTCTCTCTCTCTCTCTCTCTGTCTTTCTTCTCTCCCTGTGACTATGGGCACCTCTTCATCTGTACCTGAAGCCTCACCTCTCAAATGTCTAATAAAAAATCTGGCCACACTCTCCCTCACACCAGACATCAAGCCCAAACTTCTAATCAAATTCTTTACCCAAGATTGGCCTACATATCCACTGGATAATGGCAATCATTGGCCTCCAGAAGGCTCCTTACATCCAAACTTCATCTGCGACCTTTTTAACTACTGCCAGCATCTGAAAAAGTGGAGTGAGATTCCCTGCATTTAAGGTTTTAGCCTTCTCAGACAGCACCCTGTCGCTGCTCCTCCTGCCCTCCCTCTCAGGTCCTCCTTGTTTGCAAACCCTTCTCTTCCCCTACGTCTACTCCTGACTTCACAGATTCTTCCTCATTCAACCCAGCAGATGAACCCCCACCTTATCCCCCAGTCCTATCTGCCCCTTCTCTCCCACTATACCCTCCTCTTCCTCTGCCTGATTCCAGGGATCCTCAGCCTTCCATTTCATCCTCCTCCCCTCCGCCCTCTTCTGCCTGCTCCACCTCCTCCTCTTCCAAAGAGACACTCCCTGCCCCTCCCTCTCCTTCCTGTCCGCCTCCTGCCTCTTTCAGTCCTCCTGTTACCAGGTCTAAGGGACTCCTTCCCACCCCCAAGACAATCGCACCACTTTGTGAGGTAGCTGGTCCCGAGGGTGTCATCAGAGTCCAAGTGCCCTTCTCCATGTCGGACATTACTCAGCTAGAGAGGAAGTTAGGCTCATTCACCACTGACCCCACCACTTGCATTCGGGAGTTTCAATGGGTCCTGCAAGCATATAGTCTCACTCATAATGACATCTACATGCTCTTGGCCAATACACTTCTCCCTGAGGAAAGGCAATGGTCTGGGAGCTAGCCCAAGCCCATGCTGATGAAAATCATAGGACCAATCCTAACCACCCCACAGGCCCTCATGCTGTCCCAGAGCAGGATCCCCTATGGGATTACAACACCCCTGAAGGCTTACAGTCTAGTGACCTTTTTACATCCTGCCTCTTGGCGGGCCTGAAAAAGGCCATCCGCAAGGCTGTTAACTTTAAAAATGTGCAGGAGGTCATTCAAAGGAAGGAGAAAACACCTTCAGAATTCCTGGATAGACTAACCAAGGCCCTTTAACAGTACACAAACCTCAACCCAGAAACCCCTGATGGCCGTCATGTCTTAATGAAATATGTTCTGGCCCAAAGCTACCCTGACATTAAAGCCAAGCTTAAAAAGCTTGAACAGGGCCCTGCTACTCCTTAGACTAAAATCCTCGCTGTCGCTTTCAAGGTTTTTTATGATAGAGAGGATGAAAGTGAATGCCGTAGGCAGAGGGCTGAAAATGCCAAGTTCCAAATGTTGGCCCAGGTCATTCAGAGAAGGCCATCACCACGCCATCCCAATATGACACCCCCGGGAGCTTGCTTCAAATGTGGTAAGGAGGGACATTGGGCCAGGGATTGTCCTTCACTGAGGACACCCTACAACCCCTGCCCAAAATGCCATCAAAGGGGACACTGGGGGGCAGACTGCCCAACAACCCGAAAGGGAGGTTGGTCAGCCGCCAGGCAACCACAGCCTTTCTTGGGCTTAGCAGAGGAGGATTGACGGATCCCTGGGCTTTCCCTCCAGACTATTACCATCAAGAATCAAGAGCCTAGGTTTACCTTCCTGGTGGATGGATGCTTCATTACCTTCCTCTTGGATACTGGTGCCACTTTTTCGGTCTTAAGGGAGTATTGGGGTTCTACCACACCCTCAAAAACTCCTATTGTCAGGGTAGGAGGTAAACAGATTTTCCCTCAAACCCCCCCCATCATGTTATATGCAGGGATCCCTTTTGTCCTTCACTCACTTCTTTCTCGTTATGAGCCATTGCCCCATTCCCCTTCTGGGAAGGGACATACTCTCACTATTAAAAGTCACCATTCACATATCACCCCACACCTCTCCTACCTCTCATTTCCTCATGATGTTCCTACGGGCAGATACACCTCCTTAATGCACTCTCCCATGACTCTCTAAACCAGTTAAGCCTGAGGTTTGGGACACAACTACACCCCTTATGGCTAAATGCAGTCCTATTCATATTGTCTTACGGGACCCTTCAAGATATATTAGTCAATCACAATATCCACTCACAACCACAGCCCTCCTCGAATTAGAACCCATCATCCAGGATTTATTATGAAAGGGGTATCTTAGGCCTACACACTCTCCTTTCAACACCCCCATTCTGGCACTTAAGAAACCTAAAGTGTCCTACAGGCTGGTTCAAGACCTTCTCCTTGTCAACTCCTCTGTGGTCCCCATCCACCCACTAGTGCCCAACCCTTACACCCTCCTCTCTCAGATCCCTGCCACTACTACCCACTTCTCGGTCCTAGGTTTAAAAGATGCATTCTTTTCTATTCCCTTGTTCTCAGAATCTCAGAATATCTTTGCTTTTACATGGACTGACTCTCACATCCACCATTCTCATCAGCTTTCCTGGACTGTCCTCCCACGGGGATTCAGGGATAGCCCCCATCTCTTTGGCCAAGTTCTTGCCCAGGACCTCACATCCTTTCACCCGACCTGTCCTGACACTATTCTCCTTCCATATGTCAATGACCTTCTTCTATGTAGTCCCTCTGGGAACACTCTCAATCCCACACCGCTCAGCTTCTTAATTTCCTAGCAGACAAGGGATATAGGGAGTCTCCCCACAAGGCCCAGGTTTCCCATTCTTCTGTCACCTCTCTTGGTTTTTGCCTTAGACCCGGGAAAAAGGAAATAACACTGGATAGGAGGCAACTCCTCTCTGATCTTCCAGTGCCCAATATGAAAGCCAAAATACTATCATTCCTAGGATTAGCAGGTTATTTTAGGGCCTGGATCCCAAATTATTCTCTTCTATCCAAACCCCTGTATGACCAAGCAAATGGACACCCTAGTGAATCTCTTGTCTCCTCCCCCATCTACCACTTTCGCAGGTTTCAGCAACTCCTCTTAAAGGCACCTGCCCTTCACCTTCCTGATCTTTCAAGACCATTTCATCTATATGTCCATGAAAAAGGGGGGCAAGCACTTAGGGTCTTAGGTCGAAACTATGGGCCTACATTTGCACCTGTGGCATATTTTCCAAGAAACTAGACTCTACCATCCGTGGGTGAGCCCCTTGCTTAAGAGCTCTGGTTGCTGGACAAATTTTACACAAAGAAGCCTCTAAGCTGAGTTTTGGGGCACCTTGAACTATCCACTCCCCACATCACTTGAAAGATCTTTCAGCTTATAAGGGCCTTCAAACCCTTCCTCCATCCAGAGTTCTGTCGCTCCTCACTTCCTTTCTGGAAAACCCTAATATTACTTTCCTCCCCTGCTCTGCACTGAACCTTGCCTCACTGCTCCCAATGACTCCCACGTCTAACACACCAACTCATAATTGCTTGGAAACCTTCGAAGATTTCCTCCCCTGTCATTCTTCCATTTCTGAGGAACCACTCACCAAGCCTGACCTTATCTGGTTTACTGACAGCAGTTCCTTTAGGCAGAACGGCACTCATTACTCTGGATATGCTGTAGTTTCAGCCACTTAGATTATAGACGCCAAAGCTTTGCCTTCAGGAACTACCAACCAGCAGATTGAACTTATAGCAGCCACTCGTGCCTGCCTTCTAGCACAAGGCAAATCCCTCACCCTCTATACTGATTCAAAATATGTCTTCCAGATCTTATTATCCCATGCTTCAATATGAAGGGAGCGACGTCTACTTACCACCAAAGGTAATGCGATCACTAATTCGGCTCTTATAACCAATCTGATGGAGGCCTCCCACTTTCCCACCCAGTTGGGAGTTGTCCATTGTAGGTCCCATCAGAAGGACGGCTCTCTTATCACTGAGGGCAATGCCAAAGCTGACCAGGCGCCACGAATGCCTGCTACCACTTCCAATTATGGCCCCTATGGGGTACATATTATGGCCACTTTAGACAGCTCATCTGAAGCCCCTACTTCTTCCAGTAAGAACAAGATCTTTTCAAGTTCCTTCATACCCTACACCATTCCAATTCTCAGTCTTTGACCCTTTTTTTACAGAGCTTCTTCTCCCTCAACCCTTCTGACATAGCCATGATAGAGAATATAGGCTCTAATTGTCAGATCTGTCAGCGGACCAAACCTCATACTCCTTTAAGGCCCAAACCTTTCCCTTTCCACCAAGCCCGGGGACACATTCCCGTTGCTGACTGGCAAGTAGACTTCACCAACATGCCCACAGTATGGCACACTAAATACCTCCTTGTCTTTGTGGACACTTTCTCTGTTTGGGTTGAGGCATTTCCCACTTCCAATAAAAAGGCTTCCACTGTAGCTTCAATCTAACTGACAGACATCATCCCTAGGTTTTGTATGCCCACTTCCCTACAATATGACAATGGCCCTGAGATTATTTCTAGGATCACACAAAAGGTCTCTCAAGCCCTCTCCTTCAAGTGGCATTTCCACTGTCCATATTACCCCCAGGCTTCAGGGAAAGTGGAAAGGGTAAATCATACTCTGAAGGAAGTCCTTACCAAATTGACAATGGAATTAAACTTAGACTGGGTCAAAATCCTTCCCTTTGCTTTGCTTCGAATCAGAGCTCTCCCTAAGAAACCATCTTTACTGTCTCCCTTTGAGATAATGTATGGAAGACCTCTTATACCCTCTGGGTTGGTCACTTCACAAGGACCTCTCACCCGAGATTTGTCTTTGCCTCTCTTGTTTCATCTCCGCTCTGAACACTGGAAATGTCAGAACTGGCTTCTTCCGGACCCAGTCTCCTCTCCAAACACTCCTCCCTTAACACCTGGGAGTCTAGTCTATTATAATACCCCAGAGGAGAAAGGGACTCTTGCACCAAAATGGGAAAGCCCCTATCCTTTTATTCTCTGTACCCCCACCGCCGCCAAACTCTCCTTACCAGACAACCGTCTCACTCCCTGGATTCCCATTTCTAGGTTGAAGCCATATCACCAAGAGGCCCCACCTGCTGACCACAGGACCATGCCAGAGGAACTCCAAGAATCACCTCCTGAAGCTCCCCTTTAATCCTGCTTTCCACACCCATCTCACCCATTTAAGTTGCGGCTCACACGGTGTTCCCTGCAGCCCAATTCCTCTTAAAGAAGGCACAATGAGCTCTCCCAACACCCTAGTCTTCTCTAACTGCTTGTTTTTTGTGCTCTGCTTTTTTTCTGTGCTCTGTTGGGACTTGTCTTTACCCTCCTAACCCACCATGTATTTATTCACTCTTCGGGAACGATACTCAGAACATGGCATGCAGAAGGTCCGCGCAGTGGATGCAACTACTTGCTTCATCCACAACTGCACCTCTATTTCCCTAAAATTGTCACCTTCAAGGACCTTCGTCCCTGGTAGCTGGAACTGGCCTTTCATTTGCTTCCTTTTTAATCAAACCAAAGACTATTGTCATTGGTGGCCTGAGATATATAATGGGTGTCCCTATTGGTCATGCAGGTTCCATGATGAACGTGGTAGCTCTTCTTACCACTCACTTGGCTACTCTGAAGGGTTGACTTCTAGTTACCTAAAGTGGCATAAAGGCTCTTCATCCGATAACAATGGATCGTATACTTCAGATATACCTGACCCCAAGGCCAAACGTTGGGGCTATGTTGAGTTTGCTGTCTATGCTCGGACAACCTCAGCAAGACCCACAGGGTGGATGACTGTTGGCCGCACCCTGATTACGCCACCTAAGGCAACCAATCATGTAGTCGAACACATTAAGGAGTCAGAATCAAAACTGGATAAAGGCCATTGCAACAGATGTTTTTTCGTCCTCTGCCTGAGGATCAAAAGAAGTATATTTCCTATATGCTTCCATAATTCTCTCCAGAATCATAGAGGGAGACTCATTAGGACGTTGGATTATCTCTCTTACCATGGCCAAATTAGTCGGCCCTCTGGCGGCCACTCGGAGCCCCGCTATTAGAGCCCTGTGATAAGTGGAAAGATGCTACCAACCTTCAAAGGTGTTGGGATCCCAGTTTGGTCGGTTCATGGGCCCATAAGGATGAAGAGGGAGCATCACAGTGGCTTCTGAGTTTTCTATTTTTTGTAGCTGGCGGGTTTCTTTAGGTGGCCCAGCTTCCACCAGAAAAGGAGGGGCTGCTGCTGCTGCGGAGAAGTCCCTTGGAGGGCTTGGGTATGGCCCAATTGCCTCTAGTGGCGGAGAGGCTGAGTCAGTGGCGGGAGAATCATCTGGAATGTGTTGGGGGTTGGGGAGCGAGGGCAGAGGATAAGGAGGGGGAGGATTGTCCAGTCTTGTGACTCAGGAAGAATGGGGGGAAGATGGGGAGGGAAAAAAAGGTTTGAATGATAGGATCCTGGGGAAGGGGTATATGGCTGTTGATCTGGGTGGCCACGTGGTCCCGGCTGAAAGACAATATCTCTGACTTTTCGGATTAGATTGAAGTAGAAGGATCCTTCTGGGGGCCACCCGACTTTGAGGATGGGCAATTCTGAAGCACAGAGAGTCTGCCAGGTCTGACATTTAACTGAAAAATAATGATTCTGGGCCCTTGAGCGGACATCAGTCCAAAGATCAAGGGTCAGGGACAGAAGCGTGAAAGTGCTTTGTCCCATAATGGGAGTTACTCAAAAAAAGACAGTGAAGACACAAACGCAACACAAACAAAGACAAACAGTAAACGTTTAACATGGGTCCAAGACAAATATTAGAACTCAGTAACTGGCAAAACCTGATGGGTTAGACAATAAAGACAGACAGTAAACTCAACATGAGTTCGGGACAATGAACAAAACTGTGTAGCCAGCAAAACCTGATGGGCTGGCAAACCGAATCCTGAAGCAAAATATAACCGAGTTGAGGAAACTAATATTCCTTGACTTCCCTCGTCCTCTGGAGTGTCCCCCAGGGACGTGGCCAGTAGCTCTGTGACACGTCTGCAACCCACTGTCAGAGAGAGCTAATGCTCTTCACCGACAGCCACTTTGCCAAGCCCTCACCTGAAACCCGAAACCAGAAAGAGGCGCCTTTCTTACCCCGAGAGGAGTCCCTTGGGGTCTTTCGTCCGCTGCTCCGGATATCTCACCTGGGGCCTCCAGATGAAAAGGTGGGGCAAACATCGGAAGAAAAGACCACCAACAGGCTTTCTCATGCAACACCAAAGGGTTTATTGGGGGTATAGCGTGCTGGAGCTCAGGGCTCACTTCAGAGGAACAAAGAACAAAGAGCCCCGAGAACCACTTGAGCGGAGTTTATATACATTCTTTAGAGAGGGCAGGGACTTTACATACATCATAGCCTCCTTTAGCAAATCATCATATACCGCGGGAAAATCAAATAACAACTCTAAAACATGATTAGCACATTCATTGGCGGGAACAGGTTGGGCAGGGGGTGATTGGTCAGCCGTAAGAAGGGGTATACATTTAAATTGATTGGTGGATGCACTTTGATGTATATGTGGTGAGCTGCATGGTTTCTGGGAAGGGGCTGTTAAGTAACTAGGTCCTCAGGGAAGATTTCAACACACATCTAATGTGCAAATCCGGGAATTGTCTTAACTGCCACAGAAATTTCAGGTGCTGAGTGCAGCTTGGAAACTTTACAAAACCTGGTTCTTTACATTTCAATTTCAATTTCTTTTATTCTTTCAGAACCTTACAGAGGAAGGCGAGAGAGTTTATCGACAATTACTGCTCTTTTGGCCATTTTGGTTTTGGATGCACACATGGGATCTTTCTTTAGATCCATCTGGTGCTGATAATCTAAGCCACAGCCTCAAACAGGGCCAAGAGGCTGATTAAAACATATCCATTTCCAAAGCAATTACTACTCTGAAGTCAGTTACAGAACTCAGTCTTCTAGGAGAATCACGCCAGTGTTAAAGCCCAGGTGAACACAGTCATCTCTTCCAAAAGCCACACAAGTTACCACAATTAAAATCAAAACAATCCCACATGGCCCTCATCTACTTCCATATAGTCACTCATCATAATCTCTGGCTGGAGGTTTCCTTAAATGGCACAGCCCAATAGAGTGTCCATAATAAGCTCCCTTCTCCTCATTTACCTAAATTCAGGGTGGCCTGGACACCCTTCCTGTGAACCAGGATTGATCACATAGTTCTGCCATTAATACTGCTCTACTTCTCCAATTTGAGGCCTACTGACTATCAGGTATAGTATGTGATTTGGAGTCATTATTAAACCCAAGCACCTTTGCAGGGATTGGAAGAACTCATTTGACACAAAAATTCCAATACTCCCTTGATGGAGGTCAAGAACCAAACACAGGAAGGCAAGAGACTTCACCCACAATGACTGATTTTTTGCCATTTTGGTTTTGGATGCACACATTGGATCTTTCTTTAGATCCATCCGATGCTGATAATCTAAGCCACAGCCTCACACAGGGCCAAGAGGCTGATTCAGACACATCCCTTTCCAAAGTAATTAAGCAAAGAGCCACTGGTGATGCCCATTCCTTTCCATTTTAAAACTGTTTTCTTCAGGCTTCACAAAGGGTGGCCTGAGGCAAAGACCTTCCTGACATTCAGGGCAACAGAACAATAGGTAAGCAAAAGGCCCAAAGCAGGGTTTCTCTACTGAGACTTTCCTGATCACACTGATATCTGAGTTTTCTGAGATGCTTGCCATTCCCTTCAGCTATGGATTACATGGCCACGTCACAGAGTTTGGAGGTGGTACATATTTTGGACACAAAACCATGAGCCTATTGTGGAGAGTGGCCAGAATTCAGGAAGAAAACAGGAACTTAGGAAGACAGTACATGTTGTCCATCGATAAGGCAACCTGCAGTCCATTCCTAAAATGGGTAGGATGAATGCTGGGAAGATTTCTACTAGACAGGACACATCCATTGATGCATTCTCTTTTCTAATGTCTACAACCACGGACACAGTGGGATACACAGACATAGAAACACTCGCCTTGTCAAAAGACTTTCTAGAAACATTCCACTCCAAACCAAGCAAGCCGCCTTTCCTACCTATTCTCAGAACATAAGACAAAACCACAAACTCACACCCACACTGAAAAAGGCACCTCCTTCCCCAAAGTAAGTCTGTGACTATCCAGAGTGTCCTCTGACTGGTGGGCCATACTA